>NC_054699.1:40920316-41220316 GCF_016097555.1 Gigantopelta aegis | reverse complement strand
CTGTACACTATATACAGTGCATTCCTAGTGTTTTCCCTGGCTTGTTTTAGCATGGTGCAGAACCATGCCTCATTAGTTTAGCACGATCTTGCCTTAATCAGCACCATGCTGCCCTGAGATTAAACAAGCCTTCTTCACTAATTAATTCTAAAACTGCCTTTATAAAAACCCAAAAAGGTATTATTAATAAATAAAATATGCCTTTTATATCTTTTGCCATTCCTTTATTAAAGCAAGCACATAAATTACATTAATGTTTATTTCAATAAATTTTTGTGTATTTTTAATGAAAAACAAGTGCCCCGAAAATGGTGAAAATTCCCCAAAAGTGTTTGGTCTACCATTCCCCAATTCATATTTCCTGCCGTTTTGCACACATTTTTTGGCTAATTTTAATCCACAATAACTGATCTAAAATATAAAAATTTATTAATACACGAAAATAATACTTACCGATTCAAATATGAACTTCATTTTATGTATTTAAAAAAATTTAAGTGAATATATGTGAGTAAACATTATAATGTAGTTTTTGTCAAAAATTAATCCATTAGTCTAAAAGGTTACTGACACCACTTAGAGCACATCGATTTCATATAGTGCAGCGGATTGGTGAAAATTATAGAAGAATTGTGCCTTTGATGATAAAAGCATGAAACTTGGCATGAAGTAAGAACATACCAAAATAGTTATTTCTAGATATAGGGACATTGCAGATTTCCCCTATAGTTGCCATGGTGGCCATTTTTCAAAATGGCCACCATGGTCACAACACAACTTGATGCCGGGGTTTGAATTTAGCTTACTTTTTGTTCTTTACACAATTAATTACGTTGATTTATAGATATACCTTTTCACATCATGTAGCGGTGCTGATAGAGGCAAATTCCAAGGACAAATCTAAAGTATGAGCCAAACGGAATTATAATAATTAAGAAACTATGGTGTCTATATGTTCTTTGCCAATAAATAGCTTATATAATTATAGTGCAAGTATTTACAAGGTTCATATTAAACTGATTTATAGGTATGTCCATTCCACATATAGAGGTGTAGTTTGTTAAACACCCCAGAACATATGCTGAATGAGAGAGAATTGTCTATGGGAAAGGGTAGCGTTTCTCCCCATTTACTATATTATTTGTTCCTTAATTAATAATTTCTGAATTTTAATTATGAATTTATAGTATCACCGAACTCAAATAGATAACAAATTATTATTTTTTAATTGCTTTCATTCACAATATATATGATTTGTTGTTTTATAAGTAGTACAGAACGTACAGTACTAATAAAAAAGAGTCATGACTGTGTCATAATTTTGCACCTTCTTACAATGTTTCCGAATGAATACCTGTCGGTGAGTCCATTGGTCTATTTCTCGTTCCAGCCAGTGCGCCATGACTTGTATATTAAAAAGATCATTTGCTACTAACTGAAAAATGTAACAGGTGTCCTCTCAATGACTATTTAACCTTTAGACTACTGGATTAATTTTTAACAAAAACTACGTTGAGTGGGTACAAGTTTATAATTTGTACTCACATATATTCACTTAAATGTTTTATAAATACATGAAATAAAGTTCATATATGAATTGGTAAGTATTTTGTAATTTTTGTTATTTTTAGATCGGCTAATGGTGATTAAAATTAGGCAAAAAATCGAAAAAGTTGCATTTACCTACGGGCATTTGTGGCCAGCTGTCCATTATTTATATCCATTATTCCCGATAACAGTGGTTTTCTGACCAGAATTTTTTTTTAAACCCGAACTACGATTCATATTGCAGTATTTGGTAATTTTCGTTGTTGGTAAAACGATCAAATTTATTATCAAATTAGCTGTTACAGTCGGCTATCGATCCCTGAAAATGACCGCGATGTGCCGCCACAAAATGTCACGGTATTTTCAATTGAAAAAATCAAAACAAAAGCGACCATTTTGAAAAAAAATCATTTTTCTTTTATTATATTTCCGTTTCCGGTGAGTGTCGTGTGCAAAACGGCGGGAAATATGAATTGGAGAATGCACTGTATACAGTGTACAGTATGTCGACTGATGTGACGTCGGGCGAGATATCTCGCCTGCAGTAGTCAGAAGGTTAACAGAATTACCAAATGTTCTACATCCAATAGCCTATCAATGCCCTCTAGTGTTGTCATTAAACAAAAACCCTAACTTTTCTTACAATTTGTCCATGCATACATCTTAAATCCTGATTAGGTGGCAATAATTACCCTGGATCAACCTTTGTATGCCACTGATAAACGAATTCGTGGTCCCGGCCAGCAAGTCACGATGAAGACAATTTTATTGTGTTCTTTGGTGCTCTTCATATTGATATGACAGCCCTTAAAATGGTAAGGGATCTATTTGATGGCAGTGGTTGGACAGATGCCCTTGTACAGGTTGGAGCTGCCTCTGCAGTTATAGCAGATTCTTTCTTAAAAACTACAAATGTAACACACACTCATAAAGCTCACCAAATCACAGCTTGTAGCCTGCACATACTCCTACAAAAGGCACATACATGGTGCAGCCACAGACTTGTAGAAGACAAGCATCTGATGTCTGAGTGGTGAAGTATCAGAGCTAAAGCAAGTTCCCAGTTTTAGTTTGGTTCATGGTTCTTCAGCTGGAAGTGAAAGTGTTGATCTTTGTCCGAGCAATCCATGTGACAAAGTTTCTTTTATACATTGATACATTGACCAACATTGTCCAATTCTTCTTTGCCTTACATCACACAAATTATGCCAGATGGATTCCAGTCCATTTGAGAGATTTGGTAACACTTAAAGAATGTCATCTTCTTTTATATTCCGAATTTTAGAAGGCAGGTTGATGGTCAAGAAGACTTTTCCCTGCTATTACCATTGATTAGACCCAACATAACGCTGCTGTGAAAGGTGATGGTGGAGCTATAAGCCTGACAGAAAAACCAACAGCTCTTAGGTGCTGGATGGTATGTGGACCAGAGATAACTCGACTAATAGTTTGAGTCATCCATGGAGATGACTCAGAAGAAGGCAGCAAATTCGGTACATCATGAACAGACCAAACAAACACAGAAATCATTTCTTTGAGATGTCAAGTCACTGACAAATACCATAGAAGGGATCCATTTTGTGAAAGTAGTGATAATCTCCAGAAACTAGACGGCCGATACAATGCAGACCATGCTATTGTTTATACCATGTGCGGATTTGAGACGTTAGGAGACGATCAGTATGGAATATTTGTGAAAGAACAGCATATTTTAAAGACAAAGTCCATCCAAGAACCAATCGAGAATTTCTGCCGCTCTTCAAACATCCTCCAGTTCGAAATAAATCCAAAGTACAACAGCAAATGTCTGCTCAGGTTCCCAGACTTGACGTTACTTGTCAGGTAAAGGTTGGCAACTTGGATGAGTTGTTTTAGCATGAGAATCAAGCCTGGCCATCATCACTGCCACATATAGGGAAACTGAGTCTGACCCCTTGTGTACTGCCTAGAGGAGCTTATTACATCAGACTGTTGAGGTAGGCATCCTTGATGGTGAAGCTGTAAATAACATGTTGAAACCAGGAATTTCTCTGAATATGCAAGTCAGATCTTCCTCACGTATCTGGTATCACAACTACAACAGGCTATAAGGAATGATGTCATCTGGGATGTTTACAACCTAACTAGTTTGAAGTCAAGCACTTGAAGAACGAGAGGAAAAGGCACATGGAGCCATTGAGTAAAATTCCTGGAACTTGGCATGGATTACTAAGACTGAACTGTTTTCCTACCTTACCAAGAAATCAGTTCTGTTGGAAACAGTGTCAGGTCATTTGGACACATGGCTGATTTTATTTTAATATGTCGAAATTATTCTTATGTAATAATTGATATTATTTTTGAAAATATCTCAGTTTCTACTATGTTTGAAGTTTTATACATAATTTGGTGAAACGTCCTGCACACCCAGCTCTAGCCCTGGCACACATCTTCAAAATGTCCTATGCAAACAGCCAAGAGATGTCACCAGCATAGCCCGATGTACCCAAGAGGAGGCAGACACACGAATATTGCTTCATGTAGCTGATGCTGTCATTGAAGAACACACTGGCATCTTGGCGCCATAGCAACTGTTCAGTATCTTTGAACTCTGGGTGGCTTTTGGTACTGGACATTTTCGATACATGGCTGTCCATGAGATATCTCATGTTTTGGATTCAGACAGGTGCCTTTCATTGCCCATGTTTCATGGCTTTACTGTCTTCATTCGATAGTAAGGGCAAGTATGGAAGTTGGGCCATCTGGAAAGTAGCAAATGAAGTCACACTAGTTGTTGGTGCCTTAACAACAACACCAAGCGCCACCTGTGCTTTTCGACCCTCCCAAAAAGAGTACTCGATCAAATACCTCCTACAAAGGCAACCCTTCTACAGTATGTGAAAAGGACAATGTAACAGCCATCACGCTGTTGGGGTCCGATGCTAGTTTGTGCACCAGAACTCCCACCACCAAATTAATAAGGATAGCATCAAGGTAACACAAGCAGCTGGTAACCAATTTGGACAACCTTGCCTAGGGCTACCAATGCATGTAGAGAACTCATTAGATATGGTTGTAGAAAAGGATGTGGAGCGCACTCTGAGTGTTTCAAGGCTGCCATTCCTCATCAGCTTTTAGCTGTTGGTCTAGTGTGACCTCTTCGGGGAGTGTTCTGTAGTTACGTAGTTCTGTAGTTTCTGTTAAGAAAGAAAGAAATGTTTTATTTAACGACGCACTCAACACATTTTATTTACGGTTATATGGCGTCAGACATATGGTCAAGGACCACACAGATCTTGAGTGGAAACCCACTGTCGCCACTACATGGGCTACTCTTTCCAATTAGCAGCAAGGGATCTTTTATTTGCACTTCCCACAGGCAGGATAGCCTTTGTTGAACCAGTTATGGATCACTGGTCGGTGCAAGTGGTTTACACCTACCCATTGAGCCTTGCAGAGCAGTCACTCAGGGTTTGGAGTCAGTATCTGGATTAAAAATCCCATGCCTCGACTGAGATTCGAGCCCAGTACCTACCAGCCTGTAGACCGATGGCCTAACCACGACGCCACCAAGGCCAGTCAGCATTGTTAATAGGCACTTGTAACCACCTACTATACACCCCTACTACTGGTGGCTGTACTTAAGTGCACTGCTCTCTACCAGTTTGGTGGACACACTGACCATGAATGACTGCACACGTGTGTATGAGGAAAACAAAAATAACGTTGTTTAGCTTATATTCTGGAACTGTCCCTGAATTTGTATAAAATATCACCTCTACATCATGTACAATAGACATAGGTATAAATCAGTGTAATTCTAAAAAGGACACAAAATATGGTAATTTCAGACACTCGCATTGGATCTTGCGTTAGTCATGGTGGCCATTTTGAAAAATAGCCGCCATCGCTCCCAGAGGACAAATCTGCAATGTCCGTATATCTAATTTTTGTCTCTAGGGTATGTGCTAGCATCATGCAAAGTTGCATGCTTTTATCATAAAAGGCACAATTTTGTCACATATCTGCTGGACTAATATAGGTTGTTGGATGGCTAACATGTGGCAATTCTGACACTATAGGTGCATGTGCAAAGGATATGAGTTTCGGGGGTTGAAATCCCTCGTCTGCTGCACAAGTGAATTTCTATTTTCGTAATGTATTTTTTGGGTGAGCATTACTCGACCCCCCCACCCCCCCACCCCCCCACCCCATAGAAACTGCTAGCCATGGTTTGGACCCCATTCTGCATAAATTCCTGGATATGTAGTCTTCTGAGGAATGGGTTACATTATTCTGTTAGCACTATAATAGCAGCAGGGGATATTTAGTATGTACTTTCCCACAGACAGGACAGTACCTACCAAGGCCTTTGATATACCAGTCATGGGGCACTGACTGGAATGGGGGACGGGATTTAGCTCATTCGGTTGAGTGCTGTCCTGAGGTGCTTGCATCGCAGTATTGAACCACCTCGGTGGATCCATTCAACTGATTGTTTTTTTTTCTCTCATTCCAACCAGTGCACTGCAACTGGTCACAGTAGAGTTACCAATTTTATAATTTGCAATGTTAGTTTTATTCTGTATGCATCCAGTATTAAAGTACACACTTGGTTTGAAGCAATCAATTGGTCCAATGAATAGAAATGTAGTACAAATGCTCAGGATGCTCAAACGAATGTTGAAAAGTAAAGTTTGTTTTATTTAACGACGCCACTAGAGCACATTGATTTTTATCTTTAATATCATCGGCTATTGGACGTCAAACACATGGTCATTCTGACACTGTTTTTAGAGGAAACCCGCGAAGTTCCCAGTAACCACTTACAAAAAATAACGATACGCATCAAGATCTTACTGACACATTTAAACATTTGATTTGGCAGTAAACTCCATCAGTATCGGTAAACATTCCCTCCCCTTGTTTATCAGAAGGTCACTAAATTTCTACAAGGCCAGTTTGTCGCTGGAGTAAATCATTAAATATAATTATTATTATTATTATTATTAATCGGAACACCTCGCTACGCTAGATGTAGAGTAAATCGGAAAAGATCGCATATAATATTCGTGAAAACAATTTTGTGACTTCGCCCGATGTCTCACGAAAGTTACCGAACTTCAATTTGAAGGGAAGTAACTCCATCAATCAATTGTTAGAAGAAAACATTTCGTGGCTAACGGGTCGCCAATAAAACTAAATTTGCGACAGTAAATCCACCGATATACATCCACAAATCGGAAAACACAGTAGGGTTATCCCCTACATGACTCCAAATTAGTACTTGAGATAGTTTTGGAATGTTTTTGTGGAAATCGTTGTTATATTAAAAAACAAACATTTTTGGATATACAAAAAAAGTTTTATGGTCGGCAGGTTCAAATTAGGGTCGGTCGGGTAACCGGAAACAAACAATATTTTATGATACGCCTGAATATACTTTTATTCTTACAATTATACACCTTGATCACTACATTCAGTAGGTTTATCTTTTCTCAAACATCTTTCTATTTTGAATGATGGTGAACACCCTGGATTAGCTCTGACTCACTCATTCATTTCAACTTATTTTCGTGCTTAAAAGGTTCAAGCATACTGTCTGGGCACACACCTCAGCTATCTGAGCTGTCTGTGTAGGACAGTGGGTTAGCTGTAAGTGATAGAGATGTCGGTATAGTGGTCTTACACCTACCCATGCAGTCGTTAAAACACGCTCTAGAGACTGGGTGGGAGCCAGTACCGGGCTATGAACCTAGTACCTACCAGCCTTATTTCTGATGGCTTAACCACTGCACCACTGAGACTGGTAGTCTCCTTACTGTTTTTGTGAAACTCGCTTTGGGTGGAAGCCAGTACCTACCAGCCTTAAGTTATGTCCGATGGCTTAACAACGACACCTCATGGTCGGTGCTCTCTTACCGTTTTCGTGAAACATTTAGACTTGTTAAAACTTGCTCTGGCTCTGGGTGGGAGCCGGTACCGGGCTGCGAACCCAGTACCTCCCATCCTTATGTCTGATGGCTTAACGACGACACCACCGATCGAGGCCGGTGCTCTGATATGATCTCACTGTTTTCATGAAACATTTTGACCTGTTTCTTTGTGTGGTTTTAGTCTGGAGGAAGCCAATCAAGTGAAGAGAGAGAAGATCCTGGACCTCAACACTAAGATTGAGTTTGAGAAAGTCGAACAGCAAGAAGACACGTGAGTATCTGCATGTTGATTAAGACGCGTGAGTATCTACATGTTGATTAAGACACGTGAGTATCTGCATGTTGATTAAGACGCGTGAGTATCTGCATGTTGATTAAGACGCGTGAGTATCTGCATGTTGATTAAGACGCGTGAGTATCTGCATGTTGATTAAGATGCGTGAGTATCTGCATGTTGATTAAGACGCGTGAGTATCTGCATGTTGATTAAGATGTGTGAGTATCTGCATGTTGATTAAGAGACACGTGAGTATCTGCATGTTGATGAAGACACGTGAGTATCTGCATGTTGATGAAGACACGTGAGTATCTGCATGTTGATTAAGACACGTGAGTATCTGCATGCTGATTAAGACACACGTGAGTATCTGCATGTTAAGACCCGTGAGTATCTGCATGTTGATTAAGATGTGTGAGTATCTGCATGTTGATTAAGAGACACGTGAGTATCTGCATGTTGATGAAGACACGTGAGTATCTGCATGTTGATAAAGCGACCTGTGAGTATCTGCATGTTGATTAAGAGATACGTGAGTATCTGCATGTTGATTAAGACATGTGAGTATCTGCATGTTGATTAAGAGACCCGTGACTATCTGCATGTTGATTAAAGACATGTGAGTATCTGCATGTTGATTAAGAGACCCGTGAGTATCTGCATGTTGATTAAGAGACACGTGAGTATCTGCATGTTGATTAAGACCCGTGAGTATATGCATGTTGATTAAGACCCGTGAGTATCTGCATGTTGATTAAAGACACGTGAGTATATGCATGTTGATTAAGAGACCCGTGAGTATCTGCATGTTGATTAAGACACGTGAGTATCTGCATGTTGATTAAGACACGTGAGTATCTGCATGTTGATTAAGACATGTGAGTATCTGCATGTTGATTAAGACACGTGAGTATATGCATGTTGATTAAGACACATGAGTATATGCATGTTGATTAAGAGACCCGTGAGTATCTGCATGTTGATTAAGACACGTGAGTATATACATGTTGATTAAGACCCGTGAGTATCTGCATGTTGATTAAAGACACGTGAGTATATGCATGTTGATTAAGAGACCCGTGAGTATCTGCATGTTGATTAAGAGACCCGTGAGTATCTGCATGTTGATTAAGATACGTGAGTATCTGCATGTTGATTAAGACACGTGAGTATCTGCATGTCGATTAAGACCCGTGAGTATCTGCATGTTGATTAATTAAGACACACACTATCTGCATGTTGATTAAAGACACACACTATCTGCATTTTGATACATGGTTTAAATAAGAAAAACATTGGGACCATGAAATTTGGCTGGTTTTGATAGGATTTCGGTATGTTCAGGGTCCGGTTTAGAAAGGTTTCACTGTACATTCAATTATCATAATTGAATGAATGAATGAATGAATGAATGTTTAACGACACCCCAGCACGAAAAACACATCGGCTAGTGGGTGTCAAACTACATGTATGGTTATCATAATTGGAATAACAATCATAATACATGTATGTCATTTATTATTTACTGTATTGTGTTGTTCTTTATAATAGGCAAAACTACTTCGTTGTGATTCCAGGAATAGTATCATCATAATTAAACCAGGATTTCTATGTTATAACTGTAAATTAAGAATGTTGCATTGTGTTTTTGTTTTATTTTGTTTTTCTAGAGATCATTTTGAAGAGGAACTGGTCGGTCTTGCATCACAAATGAAAACCTCCCGTCTATTCTATGTAAATAAAACATTACGGTTAACTTTTCATTTTACACTTCTGTAGATCCGAACATTGGGGCCCTTACCAAAAGAAAGTGTCAGTAAAAATTCCTGCCCGATTTCTGCACTAAAATTGGCAATATATATTCATTTAATTACATGTATGTCTGTGGTAATAAATTAATTTAACACTGGTGTACTGTAGCATTCACTGGCATGACAAAATATCCCATATCCATGTATGTTTTACTTATGCTAATTTCCCAAACCTATCAGACATGGGACCAGAGACGGATCTAAGGGGGAGTGGGTGGTCCCCAGGAGCCCGGACACCCCCTAAATTTTGTGAGTTATAATTTTATTATATATTAATTTTAAATTTTGTTTCAATCACAACCAAACCTCCCCCAAAATTCCATTGGCATTCCCCCCCCCCCCCCCCCCCCCAAATGGGTTTTCTGGATTCGCCACTGGGGACCCTGGCGAAAAATCCCTATTGTCAATTTATAGTCCTTCCCAGCCTCATTGTTTTCTGTAAATAAGTTCAGTTTCGTTTAAAAGGAGAAGGAAAAACAGAAATGTTTTAGAAATAACAAAAAAGCGCTATGTTTGTGTGCAATTTAAAAAACAGTTGATTCAGGAATAAATAGGTTGTATATATATAGTTAGAAAACCACGTTCCCTGCTGGGAAGAGCTACATGTATAGAGCTAATGAAGAACCTTTATTCTGTTGCAGTTTGTCTGGATAAAAGAAACTGCATCTATGGCTGCACATTTTCATATATAATTGTTGGTCATGACAAGTATATATGAACATGTGTAGCCATAGCATAAAAGTTCTTAAGTAAATTAATTTGTAAATAGAATTGAAAAATATTAAGTAGAGTTTAAATGTGTATTCATGTTTGTTTAATACATATTTTAGAATATATCTAGTTCAACTATATAATAAATTGTAATAGTACTTCAATATTTGCAGCCTTACTCCTACTAACTTGAAAAACATCTGAAGTTTGTAAATATTGGGGTTTTTTTTAGGAAAACGAGAATGTGGAGAAAGAAATCGTTTCATCAGAAAATGAAATAACTGACCTCGAAGGGAAATGTAAGTTAAATTGTAATTCAGTAAAAAAATTAATATCAGAACTTTATTTAATTACTTTTGAAAGTTGATTTAATATATATAAGCTTAAGATTGCACTATTCTGAGCACCTGATATTTAAAAGTACAGTAAGGTAATATGTATAGCAGTCATCCCCAGAAAGACCAGTCTAAGATACAGAGAGATTATTACCAGTGTTTTTCGGTGTGGTCCGTATCATATATTAGGAATAAAAATTGTATTATGCGAGCCTCTGGTGAGCCGAAATACATGAGGGTAATTAATCTCTTTATCATATAATCTCAATCTTGGAACAACATGTTTTTGTAAACTGTACACGCAACTTTAATTCCAGTCCGCCATTACTAGATATTAAAATGACGTAAAAATATGTGGTGCGGTGTATTTTTGAATGGAATTGACGTCAAACTCGAATGACGTCATTTTGGATGTCCTTACATGAAAAAAAACTAGGGCTTAACACTGAACAGCTTTCAGTGTCAAATTGCCATTGAAATGTTTTTATTTGATGACTATGAATGCATACATCAATTATGGAGTGTCACACAAGTACGTTTGCTTAAATGTCAATAGACCTAGTGCTGTGACCTCGATTAATTTATATCTATTTTGCAAAGTTATCAACTTCTTAAAGTATGTGATCTTAAAAATATCACATACTTTGATTGCACTGAAAATGTAAGATATTATATGATAAACATGTATATTACATGACTCTCGCTAAGAGCAAATAAATTAATTGTATTCATTTGCTAAAAACTCGATTTTTGGTGGCATTTCTAAATTACAGGAATGTGAGAGCTACGCGGAAACGCGTAAATGCGCTTTTCCATTTCGTCTAAAAAAAACCCCAAAACATAATGTCCAGCATTCAGTACTCATTTGCATGTTTTCAAGGTTTCAAGTTTATGATGTGTGCTTTATATTACAAGTTATAACCAGTTTAGATTTGGTAGCATTGAATGCAATTTTTGGCAGTTCCAGGGGTTGCAAACAGTTTTTCTTCAGGGGTCCCTGAGCGGACCCTGGACCCTGGCCGCAGTAAGCTTTTTTATTCCATCCCCTCTCACATCCCTGAAATTAGTATGTGTGAGTGCATGTATACACCCTTCCTCCCCCACCCACTTCTTCCAGCACCCTCTTCCTCGATCTGTGTGTGACTTCAAGCCTGGATTCTTTTGCAGAAAGGCTCGGGTTGGAATCGCTTCAATGGAAATTGATATATGTGTGATGGTTACAGATTTGTGTGTGTTTGTTTTCAGCGTGTGAGAATCACCAGCTAATTGAGCAGCTGACGAAGGACCTGTGTCGAATAAAGTCTCACATCAGCATTGATGACGACGGAATCTCGGACGAGACGCGGAGATTAGTCTGGTAATACTCACTACAAAACTGATCATCCTAACGTTCATAAGTCCTCTACTGGTCCAACCGGAGGGGAGTACAGGTTTCATCTCCATCCTTCTGTCTGTCTGTCTGTCTGTCTGGCTGTCTGTCTGATAATTGGTCTGGTAATAATCACTATAAGACTGATCAACCTAATGTTTATTGGTACCCATTTCCATTAACAGCTAGGGATCTTTTATATGCACTTTTTTTTACAGACAGGACAGCACATACCATGACTTTTGATACACCAGTAATGGGGAACAGAATGGGTGCACCTAGATGGGTTGTGGATCAAAACCTTAAATGGTACCAGCAACATGTTCATTTACATTAGCAGCTAGGGATCTTTTATATGCACCTTTTCAGCACATACCACGACCTTTGATACACCAGTTGTCGCAAACAGAATGGATGCACCTAGATGGTTCAGTCCTACTATCAAAGAACCTCAGGTGAGCACTGTATAGACTGAGCTAGATCCCACCCCCAAGGAGGATTGAGACAAGCACTCTACCCACTAAGCTACATGTTGATCCTGCCCCCCAAGGAGGAATGAGACAATCACTCTACCCACCGAGCTGGACCCCGACACCAAGGAGGATTGAGACAATCACTCTACCCACTGAGCTGGACCCCGACACCAAGGAGGATTGAGACAATCACTCTACCCACCGAGCTGGACCCCGACACCAAGGAGGATTGAGACAATCACTCTACCCACCGAGCTGGACCCCGACACCAAGGAGGATTGAGACAAGCACACCACCGAGCTGGACCCCGACACCAAGGAGGACTGAGACAAGCACTCTACCCACCGAGCTAGACCCCGACACCAAGGAGGATTGAGACAAGCACTCTACCCACTAAGCTACATGTTGATCCTGCCCCCCAAGGAGGATTGAGACAATCACTCTACCCACCGAGCTGGACCCCGACACCAAGGAGGATTGAGACAATCACTCTAACCATCGAGCTGGACCCCGACACCAAGGAGGATTGAGACAAGCACTCTACCCACCGAGCTGGACCCAGACACCAAGGAGGATTGAGACAATCACTCTACCCACCGAGCTGGACCCAGACACCAAGGAGGATTGAGACAATCACTCTACCCACCGAGCTGGACCCCGACACCAAGGAGGATTGAGACAAGCACTCTACCCACCGAGCTGGACCCCGACACCAAGGAGGATTGAGACAATCACTCTACCCACCGAGCTGGACCCCGACACCAAGGAGGATTGAGACAAGCACTCTACCCACCGAGCTGGACCCCGACACCAAGGAGGATTGAGACAAGCACTCTACCCACTAAGCTACATCTTGATCCTGCCCCCCAAGGAAGATTAAGGCACAGCAGTATAGTAATGCTTCTTATTGAGCTCTTTTTCTGTCTTATCCTACTAGTCTAACAAAGTAGCTCAGGCGAGCGCTCTACCCACTGAGCTAGACACCGCCCCCAAGGAGGATTTGAGGCACAACAGTATAATAATGCTTCTTATTGATCTCTTTTATCGGTCTTAATTATTATTACATATTTTATTATCTCATTGAACTGGTTTATACTCATACCACCTTAGTGTTTGCTTCTGTTTTCACTATATGTTGATGTGTTTTTATCCCAGGCTGATGGTGAAGAAAGAGAATCATTCGCTGCACAAGTTTCTGAACCGACTGCAGGATGAGCTGGACAGCATTAACGAAAATCTGGAGGACTCGATGATGTGAAATCTGTCCTATACCCATTGTTACAGCATTCACGAAACTGTTGACGCGATGATGTAAAATATGTCCTACCCATTGTTACAGCATTCACGAAACTCTGTCGACTCGATGATGTAAAATCTGTCCTACCCATTGTTACTGCATTCACTAAACTCTGTTGACTCGATGATGTAAAATCTCCTACCCATTGTTACTGCCTTCACTAAACTCTGTTGACTCAATAATGTGAAATCTGTCCTTCCCATTGTTACTGCATTCACTAAACTCTGTTGACTCGATGATGTCAAATATGTCCTACCCATTGTTACAACATTCACAAAACTCTGTTGACTCGATGATGTAAAATATGTCCTACCCATTACAGCATTCACAAAACTCTGTTGACTCGATGATGTAAAATCTGTCCTACCCATTGTTACTGCATTCGCTAAACTCTGTTGACTCGATGATCTGAGATATGTCCTACCCATTGTTACAGCATTCACAAAACTGTTGACTCGATGATGTAAAATATGTCCTACCCATTGTTACAGCATTCACAAAACTCTGTTGACTCGATGATGTAAAATCTGTCCTACCCATTGTTACTGCATTCGCTAAACTCTGTTGACTCGATGATGTGAGATATGTCCTACCCATTGTTACAGCATTCACAAAACTCTGTTGACTCGATGATGTAAAATATGTCCTACCCATTGTTACAGCATTCACAAAACTGTTGACTCGATGATATGAAATCTGTCCTACCCATTGTTACAGCATTCACAAAACTCTGTTGACTCGATGATGTAAAATATGTCCTACCCATTGTTACTGCATTCACTTAACTCTGTTGACTCGATGATGTAAAATCTCTCCTACCCATTGTTACTGCATTCACTAAACTCTGTTGACTCGATGATGTGAAATCTGTCCTACCCATTGTTACTGCATTCACTAAACTCTGTTGACTCGATGATGTGAAATCTGTCCTACCCATTGTTACTGCATTCACTAAACTCTGTTGACTCGATGATGTCAAATCTCTCCTACCCATTGTTACTGCGTTCACTAAACTCTGTTGACTCGATGATGTAAAATGTCCTACTGCCCATTGTTGACTCGATGATGTAAAATTACTGCGTTCACTAAACTCTGTTGACTCGATGATGTAAAATGTCCTACCCATTCTTACTGCGTTCACTAAACTCTGTTGACTCGATGATGTCAAATCTCTCCTACCCATTGTTATCACTAAACTCTGTTGACTCGATGATGTAAAATGTCCTACCCAACGTTCACTCTGTTACTGCATTCACTAAACTCTGTTGACTCGATGATGTGAAATCTGTCCTACCCATTGTTACTGCATTCACTAAACTCTGTTGACTCGATGATGTCAAATCTCTCCTACCCATTGTTACTGCATTCACTAAACTCTGTTGACTCGATGATGTGAAATCTGTCCTACCCATTGTTACTGCGTTCACTAAACTCTGTTGACTCGATGATGTGAAATCTGTCCTACCCATTGTTACTGCATTCACTAAACTCTGTTGACTCGATGATGTGAAATCTGTCCTACCCATTGTTACTGCATTCACTAAACTCTGTTGACTCGATGATGTCAAATCTCTCCTACCCATTGTTACTGCGTTCACTAAACTCTGTTGACTCGATGATGTAAAATGTCCTACCCATTCTTACTGCGTTCACTAAACTCTGTTGACTCGATGATGTAAAATCTCTCCTACCCATTGTTATTGCATTCACTAAACTCTGTTGACTCGATGATGTGAAATCTGTCCTACCCATTGTTACTGCATTCACTAAACTCTGTTGACTCGATGATGTCAAATCTCTCCTACCCATTGTTACTGCATTCACTAAACTCTGTTGACTCGATATGAAATCTGTCCTACCCATTGTTACAGCATTCACTAAACGCTGTTGACTCAATGATGTAAAATATGTCCTACCCATTGTTACAGCATTCACGAAACTGTTGACAGAATGATGTAAAATATGTCCTACCCATTGTTACAGCATTCACTAAACTCTGTTGACTTGATAATGTAAAATATGTCCTACCCATTGTTACTGCATTCACTAAACTCTGTTGACTTGATGTAAAATATGTCCTACCCATTGTTACAGCATTCACAAAACTGTTGACTAGATGATATGAAATCTGTCCTACCCATTGTTACAGCATTCACTAAACTCTGGTGACTCAATGATGTAAAATATGTCCTACCCATTGTTACAGCATTCACGAAACTGTTGACAGAATGATGTAAAATATGTCCTACCCATTGTTACAGCATTCACTAAACTCTGTTGACTCGATGATGTGAAATCTGTCCTACCCATTGTTACTGCATTCACTAAACTGTTGACTCGATGATGTCAAATCTCTCCTTCCCATTGTTACTGCATTCACTTAACTCTGTTGACTCGATGATGTAAAATCTCTCCTACCCATTGTTACTGCATTCACTAAACTCTGTTGACTCGATGATGTGAAATCTGTCCTACCCATTGTTACTGCATTCACTAAACTCTATTGACTCTATAATGTAAAATGTCCTACCCATTGTTACTGCATTCACTAAACTGTTGACTCAATAATGTGAAATCTGTCCTACACATTGTTACTGCATTCACTAAACTCTGTTGACTCGATGATGTAAAATATGTCCTACACATTGTTACTCCATTCACTAAACTCTGTTGACTCGATGATGTAAAATATGTCCTACTCATTGTTACTGCATTCACGAAAGTCTGGAGGACTCTATGAAGTGAAATCTGTCCTATACCCATTGTTACAGCATTCACGAAACATGAAACTAAAAATAGCTGTATCTTTCTTTATTTTTAACAATAGGTGGGTGTTTAGGATGCCATGGGCTGACATGCATACATCTGAGCTGAAGATTTTCAAATAACTGGTCTGCTACCTTAGAGCAAGTTTGTCATCAATTATCTCCCTTGTCATATATAGTGACAAAAGAAATATTACAGCTTAATAGTTATAATATACTAGAAGACTAAATAGCATTGCTGTAATTATCAAAAACAATATATATGTAATAAAATATGTTTAAAACATTATTAAATCTACGAGTCGATCAATAGATCTACATCAAAGTGCAATCCCTGCCAATTATTTAGTGGTTATAACGACGTCTATGATTGGTACCTGCTTCTGACCTGCACATTTACAAATCACCAGAAAAACAAGAAGTAATTATTCCTTGTTGCTTCAGTATTTTGGGGAATATAATTGTCTACTTTATATTTTCTCCAAATCAGATTGGGTGGTTTATACAATGATATAGTTTATTTGTGACTTTTACTTCACCTAATGCATAAACTGCTTCTGGTAGTATACCATTATGACGTTTTAATTGTTTATTTGGATTCAATTTCTATTTTGTACTCAACTGCATTACATAATGACTTATTAGTGTTTGAATAAATTAGTTTTACACTAACATTATAATTTTGATCGAGTTGAGTTTCTAAGAAGTGTGACCAGTGTTTGTACGTAGTAACGGTATAATTTCCGCCCGCACCCCTCCAACAATATTTGTTAGAATTAGTGTAAGTTTAGGGTTAGGGTTAGTTATATACAATACCTTTTTAAACATTTTGTTCTATAAAGCAACATAATCTTTATATTTCGTAATCCAGTATCACTACGTTTTGCCTTTGAAATTTTGACTATTCTTTGAAAATTTCCTCCAATACGGTGCTTTTGTTGGTGCTTTTGGTAGAAATATAGCACAGAAGACACAATGAGGCATTATGGGACTAAAGGTTCGTTTTATTCCGTAAACACTGTTCATTCCATCAAAATACACGCTATGAGATTTAAAAGTATTAAAATGCAGTCTCATTTGTTGATCCACTGCGTGGCCGAGTGGATACAGTGCTCAGCTACAGTCCCGATGGTCTGGAGTTCAAATCCAGACCCTATCACTCAATACTCCAAATCGGGGGGTGCGGGCGGAAATCTTTCCGCAGTAACAGTGTCAGATTTAGAATAACAGCCAATCATTTGATAAATGTAACATTGTAACCATTGTTGACTAAACTATATTGTTACAGTTAAGAGTTCCATTCCATCCCATTTAATTGTTTATGGTTTCAGAATTGTTTACATGTTATTTATTAGTTACGGTACAAAGTTAAATGATGCCATGTATCCAATGCAATTAATATACATGTTACTAAAGGTGCAGACCATAGTTTTAACCCATAAAAAAATCGACACTAAGTTTAGTGAATTTACAAACCTGTAACTCATTTGGATAATGTACAATAGAGTGAAAGAAGAGTGTGATGTTAAACTGGGAAATGTCCTTTAAAATAGACTAGAACTTGAATCAATAAACCGTACTACTTCTAAGACGCACATGCATTTTTAAAAATATGAAAAATGGTGGGGTTTTTGGTATTAGAAACACTTTGGTCCTACGGAAGTGGATAATCTAAACAATAAAATATAAGTAATGTTTGATTTCAGTGATCATAAACGGCTCTAATAGAGATAAATATGCCTTAGTGTTTAAAAACTAGGGTCTGTCGCTTTAAGTTATATAATCGTTAATATTTTAATTAGATGTTACTGTTAAATATTTTATTCATACTATATTGTTAAATATTGAATTATATGTTTTGACATGTTCATTAAACCAAATTATGTTGAAATTTTATTCATATGATATTGTTAACTATTGAATTATATGTTGTTACATCTACAGTAAACCAGATTAAACTATTTCACTTTGTTAATAAATTTAATACTGAGCCATATTATTTACCTTCAGAAACAGAAAACAGTTTAGTGGTGGGCCACATGTTGAATGTGATTCAATAATCAAGTTGTTTGATCATTCCTTACTACACTGTGTCAAGCAAACAAAGCTTGCGGAAATGGGACGAAGCACAGTGGTAAAGCGCTCGCTCGATGCACGTCGGTCTGAGATCGATCCCAGTCGGTGGGCCCATTGGGCTATTTCTCGTTCCAGCCAGTGCACCATGACTGGTATATCAAAGACTGGTATGTACTACCTTGTGTGTGGGATGGTGCATATAAAAGATCCCTTGCTACTAATCGAAAAGAGTAGCCCATGAAGTGGCGACAGTGGGTTTCCTCTCAATATCTGTGTGGTCCTTAACCATATGTCTGACGCCATATAACCGTAAATAAAATGTGTTGAGTGTGTCGTTAAATAAAACATTTCCTTCTTTCAGTAAATGGCTGTTTAAAGCTTGTCCACCGTATCATCATACGTCCCGCTTTCCATTAATATAATTTCGTATGCGATTTTATCGATGCGATGCATTTACATAGTGCCCTTTCCATATGTGCAATTCAGCACCCGGGCATTTAGCGCACTGAAATTTTGTTTTTATGTCATAACACGTAGTATTTACTTTCAGTTTAAAAGTACACTTTTATGAGGCCAAATTTTGTATGATGATCCGGTTGTGAAAACGCAGATATGAAAAGTGCAGTGGTGTACCTAGGGTATGGCAGGTGCCCTGGGAACCACTTGAAGGGGGCACCACTGAGCAGTTTCTATTAAAGTTGGACAAGTTATCAAAAAGATGGGAAGAAGGAAGGAAATGGTTTATTTAACAACGCACTCAACACATTTTATTTACGGTTATATGGCGTCAGACATATGGTTAAGGACCACAACGATATTGAGAGAGGAAACCTGCTGTCGCCACTTCATGGGCTACTCTTTTCGATTAGCAGCAAGGGATCTTTTATATGCACCATCCCACAGACAGGATAACACATACCACAGCCTTTGATACACCAGTCGTGCACTGGCTGGAGCGAGAAATAGCCCAATGGGCCCACCGACGCTAAAAGATGAGTGTCAGATGTTTAGACAGCTAGGGGTGCAATTTCAGTGCATGTCATAGGCACTATTCTGCATAGATATGCCACTGGAAATGTGGGCCTCAAGGTAGTACTAAACCAAATAACTTCCGGCTGGGTCAAAGTTGGAAGTGCACCAAATTTTTGATAGAGAAGTGAACACCACAAGTCCTGTGATTGGTTATAAATGTGAGTGTGTTGGTTGTAAAAAATAATAGTTTCATCTGGGTAAAAAAATGTGCAATTTTATTTCATCTAGTACCAATGTATCAAGTAGCCTTGTGCTTGAAACATGTATGGGGTACCTGTAAAAAAAAGTACTCAAATTTTGTTCGAAACTAGGGTAGTCATAGACGCTACCCATTATCTCAGAAACGATCAACTTGACCCCCATTTTTTTCTGATTCACTTTTAAGTGTAAGGGGTAGTAGTATTTATATCCGTGGCGTTTATGTCGGTTGATACGTTGCAGGTAGGAGTTTTAGCCACATATGTTACTATTGTCGTCTATGGGATTTGATTTGGTAGTATACACCCTTAAGAGTTAAAAGTTTGTTTTCTTTGACGAGACCTCTAGAGCACAGCACACTGATTTGATTAACCATCAGCTACTGGATGTCAAATATTTTATAATTCTGACAATCAATGTGCTCTAATGGTGTAGTTAAACAAACGAAACCTTTTTGTTTTTGATTGGGACAAAACAAATATCTCAGAATGGGTTCATGGATGGAGTTTAATCCTACAAAGGTAATGTAGCACCTCGAATGAGTTCTCAAATGAAATGCAGTCGGTTAAAGCTTGAACACCACAAGAGCACATTAATTTATTAATCAACGACTATGAATAACTGACAAAGTCCTAGGTCCATTTTGCCCCGGGTCCCCCTGCCAGAGGGGCCCCAAGACTTCCTTTATAATTTTTTTTTAATAATTATAAAATTAGTTCATTTTTTTTATGTCATGTAATTTAATTTCTATGTTTGAGGGGCCCTCGAACCTGAAATGCCCTGGGCCCCCTATGGTCTAAATCCGACCCTGTTCACACCAAGATGTCACCATCCTGAAACAATTGCTCTAATTTTTTTTGTTTAAACATGCTGAATACCCGCATACGGAATCGCGTATATGAAAAAGATCCTATGTAAATACAGTGCATTGTTAAACCCACACATGCGAAGTCGCGTTAATGGAAAGAGGGGAAACCCGCCGCAACATTTTCCCATTAGAAACGAGGGATATTTTTTATGCACCATACCACAAACAGGATAGCACATACCACAAACTTTAATATATCAGTCGTGGTAGCACTGGTTGAAATGAGAAACGGCCGACGTGGATAATAGAAATCAGACAAATAAGAATTGTTTGTCATTTTTTGCGAATTTATTGATGTACAACAGTCTCAAATTGTATAAAATGACGAACAATTCTTATAATTACAAACGGCACAACTTATTTAGTTAAAACTACACATATAGTTCATAAATCAGTTTCTAATGTTCTTCCCATTATCTGGTTTACGTAACGACGTCCATTTATTGTAATGATGACGTGTTTAGTTTAAAACAGATTTCATATAATTACAAAGACAGGAGCTTGTGCAGAGGGTGGGTTACCTTGATCAAGCAAATGTTCTCTCTGTTTCAATATTTTTCCGGGGAAGCATGTTTTAACCTCATAAATTTCGCTAGCCACAGCTTAGCCCCCATCCCTCTCTTCTAAAATGTATGCACAAGTGGCTGGACACACCATATTTAGTTAAAAATACACACAAATCTGCTTCTAGCGTCCTTTTCATGACCTGTCCTTTTCATGACCTGTTTTACGTAATGATGTCCCATTTGGCATAATGACATCATTTTCTGAGGTTTATGGAAGGATAACATTCAGTTTTTCTTCAAAATCGTCCAATCAGAAATGACAATCCTATAAACGGGGAACTTTTGTATATTGTACAGAAATAAAACAAGAAAAAATAAAATCGGCTTTTGTATAAATAATTTATTGTACAATGCTTTACTTTAAAACAAAATTTCTATCACAGACCACAAAAAAAAGAGAAGATAAATCAACAAAGCACATATTCCGATGTTAAAACAAAAATGTACACAGCAGTGCAGTAAGATAATAATAAAAATTGGTTTCATTGTCCCAACATAATAACGCACATTATTATTTATCTGTTACTAATACTGTGACCTTTGTGGTTTCCGTGGAACAAAAATATTGTAATTCCATCCAGCAGACTGGTTTTGGTTTTTATTTACGATAGGTGTTGTTTTACTTTTGTTTTTGTGTAATACACACAAGTATGTGTAGGTGTGTACATACACATACGCTTCTAACCTCTTATATAATGTTTTATTTCATATTAATTTTATGAATAACGAAGGTAAAACAGAAGTCTTAGATTTTATTTACTCTTCTAATCCATAATTTTTAAAAGAAATTTCAGTAATTTTATAGCATGTATGTGGTATATATATAATGTATAAAAACACTTAAAATTCAATTTTAATAAAACTACCATTTCATCATTCCACTTCACTCGGTTACTTCCAATTCATTTTTGTTTTTGATAGAAGAAAAATAAATAATATATACATGTATTACAATAACTGTCGGCTGCTTCTGATAAATACTTATACAATAATACTGAATGTATGCAAATAGACAAAAGCAGTATACTCTATATTTCATATATTCTAACATTCAAATTTAATAAGTAGAAATTTATAACACTTTATACTTCAAACAGATGTTTAAAATTATAATTAAATTAAAACCATAATACCACTTTTTTTTTAATGAAATTTTTCAAATTTGGATAAGTGATGATGGAATATTTTTTAAAACACTTTCTTTGGATGATACAACTTAAATATGAATGTACAATTGAAAATGAAGCATTACTGGTATGTTTTTAAAACTTGATTTACATAACATCTGCATTTTATCTTTTGGCTATTAATTAATGCTGAATTGGATGAAACATATTTTGGCATAATTGAGTACTGTCCATTCCAAGTTAGTATCTGCAAAAACAGCCCTCGAGATTCAGATAAAATAATAAAATAAATTTACTTGATAATGATTAATTTTGCAATAGCTTTGTGCGAATTTTGACAGCTGACTTAATTTATTATGTTACAAGATGATCTGAATTTCGAAGGCTGTCTAAAACTAATATTCTATCAGTTATGTACACCTTTTAATAATTAATACTATATATATATATATATACTGTCATACAGAATTAACAGAATAACCCACAAGGAAACTTTTAAATGAAATAAAGAAATCCAAGTTTCACGTTCTTCATGGTACAAAGGGTCCAACTCATGTCTCAAATTCTTCTTTATCATCAAAATGGGATAAAATATAATAATCCATCGTGGAAATGCTGTACCTGTCTGATGATTGTGAGAAGTCTCGACACATAAAAAACAAAAAAACATCGCCTACTTTTATAGTCATGTCTTAGCTGTTACAGGATACCACCAGCATTAACATGACAAAAATACTTGATGTACACAAATTAAATATTCAAAGCGAAAAATAAAATTATCTCAATTACTATTGCGTTTAAAGGTCTGTGAACGTTATTATCAGCTAGAAACACTGTACCATGTGGAAAAGCGTGAAGATGTATGGGTACATTTAACAGTTTTTTCTTTTTTTCCTTCTTTTGTTATAGGGGATGGGAGTGGGAAGTGGTGGCGCTAAAGATTTGTTAATTTTTCTTGACAAATCCATACAATGTTAATGTAGTTTTTTCCTGGTTCTGGTGAGAAGTAAAACGTCTGGTGAGAGACAAGGAAATGGAACGTTCTATTAGCGAGATCCCTGCAAATATCCATGGGAGTGACGACACAGTCTGAATTGTCTATTTGCTTGACTGGAACAGGTCGGACAACATGGCCTTATAGTTGACGTTCGTGACCTGCGACTTCGGGAGCGTTCCCTGCCAGTCTGCGTCCTCTGTGATTGGCTGAGTTGGCATGCAGGGTACGGGGTAATCTCGCCAGTTCAACTGTTTTACAAACTCTACGTAATCAATTTCACCTTGTTCATTTCTAGGAGCCCTGCAAAATTGAAAAAGATAAATGTTCAACTGTTTCACAAATTACGTAATCAATTTCACCATGTTCATTTCTAGGAGCCCTGCAAAATTAAAGATAAATGTTCAACTGTTTCACAAACTCTACGTAATCAATTTCACCCCCATGTTCGTTTCTAGAAGCCATGCCAAAAATTGAAAAAGATAAACATTCAAGAAATTATACGGGGGTGGGGAACTTGGTGAACAGACTAGTACTTTCTTTGATCCCCATTTACATAGTCATCATGGTTTACGCAGATACAAAATAAGTCACCTCAATTTATTTCTTCATGACCTGCTAATGGTTTACACAAATTTTCAGTTCTTTTTTCCTATAATTAATGTTATGGGCTCCTCATTTGGGAATAAAAACTTACACTTCGACAGCAGCTCTGAGCAGGTCATCGGGCAGTGGTACATGGTGAGAGTGGAACACGGTGCGGATTATCTCCGTGCTCAAGAAGCCAGACCTGTAACACAGAGTCACATGTTATATAGAATCACTACAGATGTATCCTGTCACACAGTCACGTCTTATCACATACACAGACTATAAATATCACTACAGATGTATCCTGTAACACAGTCACATGTTATCACATACACAGACTATAAATATCACTACAGATGTATCCTGTAACACAAGTCACGTGTTATCACATACACATACTATAAATATCACTACAGATGTATCCTGTAACACAGTCACGTGTTATCACATACACATACTATAAATATGACTACAGATGTATCCTGTAACACAGTCACGTGTTATCACATACACAAACATACTATAAATATCACTACAGATGTATCCTGTAACAGTCACGTGTTATCACATACACATACTACAAATATCACTACAGATGTATCCTGTAACACATGCTATCACATACACACACATACTATAAATATCACTACAGATGTATCCTGTAACAGTCACGTGTTATCACATACACATACTACAAATATCACTACAGATGTATCCTGTAACACACATGCTATCACACACACACACATACTATAAATATCACTGGATGTATCCTGTAAAACAGCCACATGCTATCACATACTATAAATATCACTACAGATGTATCCTTCTGTAACAGTCACGTGCTACCACATACAAACACATACTATAAATATCACTACAGATGTATCCTGTAACAGTGACGTGCTATCCCATACAAACACACACTATAAATATCACTACAGATGTATCCTATAACAGTGACGTGCTATCCCATACAAACACACACTATAAATATCACTTGCTGTATCATTCTGTAACAGTCATGCGCTATCACACACACACTATAAATGTCACTACATATGTATCATTCTGTAACACAGTCATGTGTTATCACATACACACACATAATATAAATATCACTACAAATGTATCCTCCTGTAACACAGAGTCACGTGTTATCACACACACACACACAGGGAACGCCCTTTTTTCATGCTATAGAATTTACTACAAATTATTTATTTCTTAGCCACTTGTTTTCTGTAACACTAAACCAAACCTAAAAGCAAGTTAACCTCGTCATCATCATCACTACCCTCCACCTCCTTCGATCACCACCAGAAAAGTATAACCTCTCCCTCACCTCTCGACTTCGATCGTCATGACAACACAAAAGCACTTACTTGTTCATGTCCTCGTAGATGAAACTCTCGGTGAGACTTCCAAAACCCTCATAGTTCCTCTTGCGCAGATGTTCCTGTGCGATTGCGACCAGTTTCTCCCAGTCGGGCGTGTATTCACGCTTCTGGTCGCTATAGTAACGAGCCAGGGTCATGACCTCGTGCTCCATCAGACTCCCGTCCAGCTGCTTGACAAGCGTTCGGAACTGTTCGTACGGAACCACGCCCGTGCCGCTCGGGTCGTTCCGGGCGAAGAAAGCCTGAATGTCCTCGGGATTCTGTCCGACCTTTTCGGCAATACGTCGCCCAATACGCTGAACATCGGCATACAGGAACTGAAAGAAAATACAAAGGTAAAATAATTAAACAAGAACGGCTTTGCTCTAAGGTGTTATGTGCATAACATCAAACGAACCATTTATCTTTATGAGTTGCTTTAAAATGGATCTAACGAGTGGATTGAACAGACACAAATGTAGTATTCTATTTCTTACATATCCTAAAAAAAAACCCAGGTTTCAAATAAATTCAAATGTCTTTTCCAACTAAGACCCATTTACAGCCCTATAGTGCTTGTAGTTAACTTGTGATAGATTTCGATCATGCTTTTTTTTTGTTTTTTTTCATTGGATGGTATCTGGCGTTGGTGACCTGGTCATCATCTAGGAGCAAGTTAAAAATACCATATTTTGCTATATTTACATTTATTTGTGATAAATAACTACAAATTAACTGATCCCACATATAATCTTTGTGCTCCTCAGGGTTAATTTTTCAGGGAACAAAATTATAAGAGACAAAAACTTTAAATTATATCTGGTTTTTGAAGTACGAATCTGGTTTTGAAAAACAACTTGGACAGCTTTCGCACGGTGCTAGAAAAATCTGTGGGCTAGACGATTTCTACATACTCGTGACGTCATAACTCATGGTTTATGATGATTAACGTCATAACTCATGGTTTAGTCAATTCTGTTTGCCATTTCACGTTGTATCATTGTTTAAAAAATATTTAAACAAATTAATATTTTCAACTTTATATTTATTGTTAAGTTGTTGCATTTTTATGTCGTTGTATAAGTTGGACTATATTTTTCAGCGAATGTTTAAATCAGTTTTATTGTTTGTAGGTGAAATGTTTATGAATCGTTCTACAATAAACAAACCATACGTAGCTTACAAAATTAATGTTTTGTTATTGTAATTAAATGGGCAAGAAAAAGAATCAATCACCGTTGTGAGGTGTAGATAAGGCAATTCCAACCCTCGGGACAAAATGTTTTGTCCCTTGGGTTGGAACTGCCTTATCTATACCTCAAAACGGTGATAGATTCTATTAGTCTTGTGCACTTTATTGCCAAATTGCGAGGGAATAATAGCAGGTCGTCACAGGCCTCTGAGAATAGAAAATCTGTGACCTATTTATCGGTTAAGCAGAAATAAATCCAGGTGACCCATTTCCTCTTAACCTGTTATATCCAAGTAAATTGTGCTCCTAATTTCGACTGTACAGAAAATAGGTTATGCAAAATTCTCACAATTTTTAGAGGCATGTCGTAATTTTCATGCCATCCAATCAGTTACTAATGAAGCAATCTGCAAACTGCAATTATCAAAAAAATTAAAAAAAATTAACCCAGATATTTAAGCCTATATGGATAATACCATTGGGCTATTTCTCATTCCAGCCAGAGTTCCACAACTGGTGTAACAAAGGCCATGGTATGTACTATCCTGTCTGTGGGATGGTGCACATAAAAGATCCCTTGCTGCTAATCAAAAAGAGTAGCCCATGAAATGGCGACAGCGGGTTTCCTCTCTCTATATCTGTGTGGTCCTTAACCATATGTCTGACACCACATATAAACATAAATAAAATGTGTGCGTCGTTAAAAAGAATAATTCCTTCCTTCTTATATGGATAATAATGAAAAAGAAACACTGTGCGTGACCCAGTGACCCATATTTGTGACTGACCTCTTCACAGTGGTTCTCCATGTAGCGGAAGGCGTATTCATCCGCATCGATGATGAGGAACTTGTGTTTGTTGAACTCCACCTTACTGCCCACGTACAGGTCACGACACATGTAGTACTCTGACATATCTGTACTAAATGGAGGCTGGTTCGGCTTCTTAACTCGGCCGCGCTCGAGGAATTTACCACCAATAATACCTGAAATTAGAGAAAACATCGAAATTAGAAGAAAAAAATACGCATTACCATTAAAAGTAAACTTGCAGGTCCGTACTTCTCTAAAAAAGGATTATTAATGAAAATAAGCATTCTGAGAGTACTGGTAAAGAAATAAATGTCCCCTACGGCAGGTCCAACTGGTCAGGTCAGGACAGAGTTTAACGTGCACATTCAGAGCAAGCTGTTGTAGCACACGCCTGTCCTGGACGCAGGTGTCGGCCTCAGCCAGTTCCTCAGTCCAGGACAGGGCCCAAGTAATTTTCATCTGGATAATATTTATGTGAAAATCACATTTTTGAGAGGTGATAGTGTAATATTTCCTACAGCTCTGTTAAAAAGGGTTAAAATTCCCAGAAAATCACATTCAATTTGTAACTCTACTCTGCTTTGCAAAGAAACTTTGAGAAAACTGTAATGGTTGTATTATTTCCCTAGTTCAAGGGCCATAACTCTGCCAAAAATGGGCAAATTCCCATGCAAGTCAAACTTGATCAGATAGCCTATATAGCTGAGATGTGTGCCCAGGACAGCGTGCTTGAACGTTAATTGGATATAAGCATGAAAATATGTTGAAATGAATGAAAAATTATCGGTAACCATGCAAAAGCATTTCAACTAAATATCCTGCTGAGACCCGATCTTGATCTTCAACTGTATATCTTAAAGTGATTCACAATATTCGAGTTCACCTCACAACCTACCCTAAATAATTTGCCTAAAACCCCCAACAATTTGAGCCTCCCTTTTTTTTCATTTAATTCAACTTATTTTTGTGCTTATATCCAATTAAGGTTCAAACTATGTTGTTCTGGGCACACACCTCAGCTATCTGGGCTGTCTGTCCAGATAGCTGTTAGTTATCAGTGGTTGGTAGAGAGAAAAGGGTGTAGTATGTCCAGATAGCTGTTAGTTATCAGTGGTTGGTAGAGAGAAAAGGGTGTAGTATGTCCAGATAGCTGTTAGTTATCAGTGGTTGGTAGAGAGAAAAGGGTGTAGTATGTCCAGATAGCTGTTAGTTATCAGTGGTTGGTAGAGAGAAAAGGGTGTAGTATGTCCAGATAGCTGTTAGTTATCAGTGGTTGGTAGAGAGAAAAGGGTGTAGTATGTCCAGATAGCTGTTAGTTATCAGTGGTTGGTAGAGAGAAAAGGGTGTAGTATGTCCAGATAGCTGTTAGTTATCAGTGGTTGGTAGAGAGAAAAGGGTGTAGTATGTCCAGATAGCTGTTAGTTATCAGTGGTTAGTAGAGAGAAAAGGGTGTAGTATGTCCAGATAGCTGTTAGTTATCAGTGGTTGGTAGAGAGAAAAGGGTGTAGTATGTCCAGATAGCTGTTAGTTATCAGTGGTTAGTAGAGAGAAAAGGGTGTAGTATGTCCAGATAGCTGTTAGTTATCAGTGGTTGGTAGAGAGAAAAGGGTGTAGTATGTCCAGATAGCTGTTAGTTATCAGTGGTTAGTAGAGAGAAAAGGGTGTAGTATGTCCAGATAGCTGTTAGTTATCAGTGGTTGGTAGAGAGAAAAGGGTGTAGTAGTCCAGATAGCTGTTAAAGTGGTTGGTAGAGAGAAAAGGGTGTAGTATGTCCAGATAGCTGTTAGTTATCAGTGGTTAGTAGAGAGAAAAGGGTGTAGTATGTCCAGATAGCTGTTAGTTATCAGTGGTTGGTAGAGAGAAAAGGGTGTAGTATGTCCAGATAGCTGTTAGTTATCAGTGGTTGGTAGAGAGAAAAGGGTGTTGTACCTGCTCTTACACCTAGTTACCCATCGAGTCCTTAAAACTTGCTCGGGCTGGAGCAGGTACTGGGCAGCAAACTCTGTACCTACCAGCCTTATGTCCGATGGCTTAACCACGACACCACTGAGGCTGGTGAGCCTTCGCTAATTTTTCTGGCTTATGTAAATGGAAACCACATGTATTATTCTGTTTGGCCTAGCCACCATTGTAACTGTTTTACCTGAATTGCGAATGGGTGGTTTGAAAACTTGCACCGTGTCGTCACACATGTAGTAGCAGTGGTGTAGGAAGGTGCCAAAAAGTGGGGGGCACACACACACACATATATATATATATATATATATAAACCATTGCTGCTGCTATTGGATCAAGAAAAGTGGGGAGCACATGCCCCTGCTTCCTATGACTATGAGTAGGAGATTTTAAAGTTACGTTTCCACCCTGTTAAACATGTTACCTGAATTGCGAATGGGTGGTTCGAAGACCTGCACTGTGTCATCACACATGTAGTAGGAGACGATGAACCTGCGTTCCTTGTCAATGGGTTTGTCCGTCTCGAGTCGTGCCAGGAAGCGCAACACGTTGCTGTCGAGACCCTGTCGGTCGCGCTCCATGAACTTGATGAAGTCACGGCGTGGCGGTTTCGGCATCAGACCCATGCACGAACAGAGCGAGTCCTCCTCACTGCCGAACCCATTGTACGGGGGATATTCCCGCTTGATCTTCACGCCCTCATCGCGCTTGTAGGAAACCTGAGGGAATTCCGCTGAAATTAGGAAAATTTGAAAAATAATGTTTTGAGTTACTGGTCCCATATTTGGTTCTGTAGCCATTTCTCATATCAGAGGTCAAAACCGGAAAAAAACAACAATGTTCACACTGTATGACACTGCATAGAGAGTCATACAAAGGTGTGCACATTGTTTTTTCGGTTCATATTTGCATGAACCAAAAAATTATTGTGGTCAAATCTTATAATTAAATTTATAGGCATAATTTAACAATAAATGTCTTAATTTCTTTTATAGTTTGAATATGCCTGTAGTGTTGTTTGTGTAAACTTCATTATCATTTTGAATCAGGTGAAGTCATTTGGTAAATGACATAATTTTTTATAAGCGATGCCATGTTCGCTAGTTTTAGCTGATATTGCATTTTGATGGCCTGTTAAGTTGTTGTTGGAAGGATTTGTCTGATTTGTGTTTAGTTTATATTTCATGAATGTGAATGAAGGGAACATGTCAAACATTTACACTGTCAGGGGAAACCATTTAATTTTTTGTCAACAGCTGCAGAACAATGCTTACAAGTAAGTTTCAGGCATGAATGTTCTTACATTTCTTTGGTCACTGACAGTCTCACTACAACATAGTGATGACTCTATGCATATGTCTACTCTGCTATAGCATTTTCCATTAATTTATCGTATAAAAAGTGTACTATTACGTGGTATGTATGTCAAAATTTTATTCTCTTTGTATCTTTCATGTGTGTTTTTCTTCAAACTATGTAAATATGGTTGCTTGAATAATCTGCATGTTACAAAAAAGTCGTGGATATCTTGGGGGGGGGGGGGGGGGGAGGGGGGGTTAGTAGGCATGGCTTAATTTTTTTAGGTTCATCAAGATATAAACCCAAAAAAAGTAAACGCATCTCAACCAATCAGATTGCTGTAAAGACGCAAAGAAAATTTAATTATTATAATTTACATGACTGACAATTGTTTTCATGATCAGTCACAATTTAATCTAAACCATTTTTTGTTTGCACATTAACTTTAGAAAATCATTTTACATGGTTATAAAGAGTTAAGCAAAACAATTTTTTCTTTGGTGTAATCCATTAATAATTTTCGGACATTTTCAAATCTTAAAAGCATGCATATATAATTTGACCGCTAATATTTATTGATGTACGGTATATAATGTGACTTACCAATGTGAAGATGGATTGATCGCCAATATTTACTGATTTACAATATATAATTTAACTTACTGATTCCGTATTTTAGTTGGATTGATCACCAATATTGATTGATTTACTAATTACTAATTCCGTATTTGGTTTTGTAGTACTCCTTGGTGAAGTTGGATTTCGCTAAATTTCATGATCGCTAATATTTAATGATTTACGTTATATAATGCGACTCACTGATGCCGTATTTAAGTTGGATTGGTCACTGATATTGACTGATTTCCGGTATAGATAGTGTGACTCACTGATGCCGTATTTGGTTTTGTAGTACTCCTTGGTGAAGTTGGATTGATCGCTAATATTTATTGATTTATGGTATATAATGTGACTCACTGATGCCGTATTTGGTTTTGTAGTACTCCTTGGTGAAGTTGTCGCAGTCGACGAGCATCACCTTCCTGCCCCACACGTTGATGATGGAGCCGATCGTCAGGTCGGAGTCTTTGTAAAACTCCTGCTGCACGGCGCCCGTCTGAGAAGAACAAACACATATCATGTTCACGCATGTCACTCAAATCACAAATAAACACATACCACGTTCGCACACGTCACTCAAATCACAAATAAACACATACCACGTTCACGCACGTCACTCAAATCACAAATAAACACATACCACGTTCACGCACGTCACTCAAATCACAAATAAACACATACCACGTTCACGCACGTCACTCAAATCACAAATAAACACATACCACGTTCACGCACGTCACTCAAATCACAAATAAACACATACCACGTTCACGCACGGCACTCAAATCACAAATAAACACATACCATGTTCACGCACGGCACTCAATTAACAAATACCACATTCACACACATCACTCAAATCACAAATAAACACAGGCTGTTCTTTGTTTAACGACACACGATTCTTTTAACGTGAATGATTACTTCACTAACCTTGAGACTGTCGAGAATGTAGCGTCCTCCACGGCCAGTCGGGCCGAACACGTTGAGCACGGTTCGGTCAGTTATCTCCCCTGGCTGCTTCAAGGCGTCCACGTTCTTGGGCAGCGGTCCCCTGCGTACAAACACTGGAACTGCATCGCGACCTGCATTCGGGGGGATCACTTCTCTAATCTCAATCGTGTCATCGGCCAGGAAGTAGTGCAGGATTAGCTCCCTTGGATCCCCAAACATGCTGTCGGTATCGTCCCAGTAACAGAAGAAGCGGAGAACGTGGCGATCGTGGTTCAGAAACTGTTCGAGCGTGTCGTGTTTCTCATATGGCCGGAGTGGCTGCATACTTCCTTCCATCTGAAAATGAGAATTAAAAAAAAAATCAGATATTTAATCTCATGAAAAAATATTTTAGTGAATATGCTTTAAAAATTATTTGTTTTTTGAAAACAGAGGTCTATTTGAAATAGGTGGGCACTTAATAGCCTGTGATGATGGTTAGACCAAAATGTGACATGAAATTAATGCGAGTGAAATTGCACCCCTTGAAATGTTACTTTTGTAACAACATTGTGTACCTTTGAGTTAGGTCTCACTACACAGATCACTTCTGGGTGAGAGTTCATTAATCACAGTCCACCATAGTTCCTAATCGTGGCACATGTTATGGTTCACATATTCACTTCTAGGAAATGGTGGAGAATTAAAACAATATGTATGTTTAATGGTAAGCCTTCTAGCTGTATTTTGCCCATGTTATTTTGTAATATTGTGCATCGACCTTTTGGGACATAGGTATATAGCGCAAGTGACAGCCGGAGTGAATTGGTTAATGAACCACCTGTTCGGACCGGTACTAAAGCCAGATGCGGTCATATGGCAAAAAACTGAGACGGAAATATTCTCAATTTTGGAGTGAAAATAAATGCTTATATAATGTATGTTCGCAATGGTATACGTTGTTAGTGCCAACGAGAACCCGTTCTATTGGCAATCTTCGTTTGACGTTGGGCAATTTAACATGGGTTTCAATGGCAGATGACATCTGTGTAGTGAGACCTTAATTCTGAGGTACAAATGTCTTCAATAAAATCATCCCACTAACGATAACGCAACATAATGGTGATTTCAAAGTAATAATGCAAGAACCATTCACAAAGAGGTCCCTAGCTCAAGTAATCTCTATAGCCATCCTCTTATTGATAATATATGTTGTAGGGGAGGGCTAGAGAGGACTGTGTGTAATACTTTGACAATCATCAATGACCAAATGGTAGCCAGCTACTGCATCTAAAATTTTAAACAGTTCCTAGATCTGATGTCACAGAGCTTTAGTTTGATTATTCCCAAGTCATTAAACTTACATGTTGTTAATCAGTACTAATGTGTCACGTGGGTACACACTTTGCTCTATGTCACCACATCATTCACCTTTTGAGTTTAATAGTCTCCCCCTCCCTCCCTGCTCCTCTTCCAGACACCACTGACTGATTAAGTACGAATACACCATGCGTTTACTTACAGCCTGCCTATAACGGTAATAGGCATCGGTTGGAGGCTGCTCAGGCAAGTCGACACTGTTGCCCAACTTGCGCAGGAAGTTCTGCGTGAACTGGTCACAGTTGGTCAGCTTGAACACCTTGGAGTAGAAGCTGACCTCGATCCCAACGTTCAGGTCATCCACCGTGTAGAATTCATCGTCGTTTGGTGGCGGTTTCGGAATTCGGTGGCGCCGGATTATCGTTCCTGTTGATAGGACAACATTAATTTTTTTTTTTTTAATATACATCATGTTCGAGGAAAGGAATACTATTTTTAAACAAGAATTTTGAAAGTACTGCTATTTATTAAAGCAATACATGTCCCCTATCGGGCCCAACAATTTTTCGCGTCTCTTACATTCAAGAGGAAAATGGGTAAATCACCATGAAAATTAAATTTGATCTGTAAAACACAAAATTTCATCTCAATATCTTCAGGCATTGCAAAAAAAACTAAAACGGCCATAACTCATAAACGCCATGAAAGTCAAATTTAATAAAGCTATATACACAAAATATAGTTATCCCAAAATTATAAAATTATAGTATTATCCAACGATTTTAAGAGGATCAAATGGTGATGGTAAAACTTCATCAGAAGTACTCTCTGTGAGTTGTGACACATATTCATTGATTAAGCAAAATTGTGTTGATTAGTCTCCTACGGGTCTCACCGGAGGGGACTATAGCTTTCATCTCCATCTGTCCCACATAGAGTCTTCTGGATGGGTTTTTATCAGAATGCCTGGAGATATTGAACTGCAATTGTGTTTATAGCTTTATCGTGCACTGCTAGAGATCAAGTTTAACTTTTATGGCAATTAACCCATTTTTGACAGTTATAGCCCTTGAACTTAGGAAATATGAAAATTGTATTACCAGATTTTTTTTTGATTTTTTTTTTTTGGGGGGGGGGGGGGGGGGGGAATGCCTCAACATATTGAGCTAAAAACTCCATACTGGTTACATGATGATAACAAAAAGAAGGAAACACATCGTATTTGCAACCAAAAAAATTATCAAATCACACTAAAGTCAGCATAAAGTAGAAAATCAGAGATTGGATTAAAGTGTTTTAAGAGTTCATTTACAATCAGAACATTTTGATGGGTCACAATTTAAGGCATCATTTGTAGTTATTATAATTTTAATATATTTTTAGTTCATGTACATGTGTCATGTGTTTATACTGACCCCTTAGTTTGCCCCTCAATATCTGACAAGTTTATGCACACACACACGACAGATATCACTTACCCTGAGGTAGACCCATGTTTTTCACTCTGGGCTCAATAACTTGGATCGAATCGTCTTCCAAATAAAAATATACTTTGCAGTTTCGGATCCTGTAGGTTTCTTCTCTCTTTTCGTGCACTGCTTCCTGGAAGTATGCATCGAAGCAGAGGACCTGGCGATCAAACGCCACCCACGCTGGCAGGTTGGACCCCTCACCCCGGGGGAAAACCGTATTTTTGGGCTTGAGTTTCTGTCCGAGTAATGGTTCACCTCCAATACCTGGCTTCTCGTGACCCACCAGTCTGTACACATCGTTCAGCTGGTCAAAGTGATGAGATTTGTGGAACTTTGTCTTTCCCAACTGAAACACAATAAAATAAGAAATATATATGAAGAGGATTTGTCACGGGTGTTTTGTAATATGGAAAATATCAACTGAGTCTATGTTAATCAGTATTTATTGAGGCTCTGCCGAGACAAATGTACCAATTAACTGGAAGAGGTTGATTTTTACGTTAAAAAATATGAGTGGCGAATTCTATTTAATATGATGTCATCACGATTAAAACAAATACTGCATGAAATAACATTTTAATTAGATTTTTTGTAAATTACAGTACTAAAGTTGCCTCCATTGGTAATATGATGTCATCACAATTAGCACAAATTAGTTTGACGTCATGTATTTTAATTAAATCTTATGAAAACATTACCCTCGGGTATACAGGTTTTGTTGGCTTGTAAACAAATGACCCATTCAAAGCAACACATTATTACCTAGAGACCTTGCAAATTTAACCGGGTTAATACACTAAATTATCACATGAGTTTATGATATAGATATCATGGGTAAGTTATAAGATAAATACAGATATTAATAAGTTTTGATTGTGAATAGAAAGATAAATAAAACAAATACTGCATGAACTAAAATTTGTATTGCTGAAAGCAAATAATCATACCACCATTTGAATCCAAACTAGAGTTATGGGTAAACAACCAGGGAACATTTTCTTCAGTGTTGTGTCCCAATTCACTACACAAGTTTCAGAGATGGCTACACAATATTAAAACATTAAACAGTAGTTGCTAATCAATTTTCAATTGACTAGAAATATCGCTAATCAAGATTTTGAAAACAAAATGTTCCTAGAAGTCTTTCTGATACTGAATAGAAACATGAACACAAGAAATACAGCATGAACTAAAATTGGTATTGCTGAAAGCAAATAATTAAAACAAAAGTCCTGAGTGCCACCAAATCTGAATTGTGGTAATATACTAGAGCTATGGGTAAACAGCGTATTGTTAATAATACCTAACTTTTCAATGTCAAAGTTTGATCAATCTCTACCCAAACAAATGAAATATATTTCAGTGTTCGAATATTGCAGATCAGATCTAACCACAAAGTTAAGACCCCTGCAAAAATTTGACAGGTTACAGTATTACCACTTTGGATATACATGACCATGTACTGCATTTCTATTTGCAATTAAAGCCATTCATTAAAAGCAGTTTTTATTTATTGGAATCTGGTTTGTCAGATGTGTTGTACAAATATGAATAAATTCAGTTTTAGAACTGTGTTAAAAATCAAATGAATTATCAGTATTATTAAAAAAAGTGTTTAACTGAATAATCATTATGATATGCTATAATTAATCAAATAAAATCATTATTTTTACCTCATTTATTACTAAATACAAAATATATTTCAATTACAGGTGACTCTGTCCAAATCGATGTCTGTGTTATCTAGATTTCTGTGTAAACAGGAAATTATCTTAAAGCCAGTGGTGTATCCCTCTCACCTCCCCCCCAATTATATTGATATGTGTACAAAAAGGGAACCTAGCTAGTTGCTCGCTTCAACCTAAAATGTTTCCCTAACCCTACATGTAAATCTTAACTCTAGCCCTAAAACTCTAACCAAAATAGAGGGGTGGGGTAGGGCTGGGGGCGTGTGGAGGGGGTAGTAACAGTTGAATATTTTACCATAATGTAATTATTCTTCATATGAATTTAATATTATTCTTCCAGTGCTATCTTGGCGAGGATGTTTATACTACGGGACGTTTTGAATGGATACGTATCAATGATTATGATACTTTACAGGTTAATAGTAAGAGCGATATGTTACATAAAAAAGGAAGAAAATAAACAAAACAAACAAAAGCAACACCCGAAAACATCTAATAAAGGTGACAACGTTAGATTTTACTATTAAAACGCACATGCTATCATAAAATGGTACAAGAGAAGATCGGTCGCGAAAACTAAATACTAACGTTAACTGATCACATCGTGATATAAACAGTTCTCTGGTGACAATTTATTTCATTACATTAATAAATAAACGTCACCAAAGTCGAAAAACTTACACTTTTGTTAAAAGAATTGCCAGGAAGATACGGCAACGCCATCGTTGATGTCAGGACGGTTGATGTTAACGCAGTTCCCAAAGTTTACATCCAGATAATGTTTGCTACCGGTCGCTAATGTTAATTGGTTGCTATGCTAACAACGGTTTCGTATTCATGCGCTATGTACTGCTTGACGACTAGTAATAAAAAGTTGATATCTATTCAATATTTTTTTAACGAAAAGAAACAATGAAATTAAAAGCGCTATAATATACCACTTTAATGGTAGGGTATATGCTTATTTTAAAAAATAAATTGAAACACGTTTTATAGTTCTTCCGGAAAAGTATCCACGCTGTAAAGCGTTTATGTATGACTCGGTCTTTTCCGTACATCAACGACAACGAACGATCACAAGAAGCAGTGCGATGGTGTCTCCAGTTTGAAACGTCGAATGGCGTAGTCAAGATTTTATATTGGAGGGGGGGGGGGGGGGGGGGGGGGGGGGGGGGGGAGGGGGGGGAGGGGGAGAGAGACAACCCACACTATATATATTGTATATGTATGCATGTATGTATGTATGTATGTATGTATGTATGTATGTATGTACGTATGTATGTATGTATTGATGTATGTATGGATGATTTTATTAAATGTAATACAGTAAAAAAAACCCACCCCAAAACAAAAGGACGGATTGTGGGACGGCATTGCCCCCACCTCGCTACGCCACTGATTCAGCTGTCAATCAATAGTTTTAGTCGGAGATAATAAAATATGAGTCGAAAAAGGCATGTGGGAGAGGGGCAAATTTAAGCATGTCAACCCCCAAACAAACAAACAAACTACCCCAATAATAACAACAACAAAAACAAAGGAATATTTCTTTTTACGACATTTATAATATTTTAAAATATGGCTCTTTGATGTCAAACACTGAATGCTCAATTTTCAACATCTTGGATATATATATACAGTATATATATATATATATATATATATATATATATATATATATATATATATATATATATATATATATATATATATATATATATATATACACACATACCTACATACATACATACACACACACACACACACACACTTATATATATTCACATATTAGAGAGAGAGAGAGAGAGAGAGAGAGAGAGAGAGAGAGAGAGAGAGAGAGAGAGAGATGGGAGGGAGAGTGAGAGAGATGGGAGGGAGAGGGAGGGGGGGTGTTTCTGTGTGTAGGGGGGGGGGGCAGTGGGGAGGGCAGAGGAAATTGGATCTGTCACACAGACTGTGCCTACTCCTACCTAAAAAGCTGCAAGAGATCTTTTAAATATGTACTTGCACATACACAGGGCAGTACATAAGGTAACACGGCCGAAGAATATATAATTGATCTACAAAAGTCCTTATTTTACTGTCTACCACATTTAGTTACTTTAACTGCGTTATACGGCTCTGGTGAAATAATTTACAATCCCAAAGCCGCTCATATGATAACAGTGCTATTGATAACCATAGGATTGATTACACGCCGAAATGTATATACATCATATTTTGGGCAACATTCCCCCAAAGCATCAGCCGATTGTGATCTAGAAGTCCTGAACTGATGGAGTATTTGACCCCTATCACCAACAACCAACGTCCCACCTCAATATCCGACCCTGAACAAATAAATTTTAAAAAAGACAGAAAAAAAAAGACACGAAATAACTATTATTCAGTTTGTTTGTTTTAAATTAAACATTAGTGTTAGCGTCGCAGAGGATAGGTGTTTTTTGGGTTGTTTTTTTTACATTAAAGCTCGATCTTTCTATATAGATACATATTTTTACTAGTATATAGTAACACCCTAATGCCAGCTCCTTGTTTTTTTTTTCCAGTGACCTAATAATTATATACACGAAGATACAGTAGGTATATATTATAGAGATTACTACATGAGTGGCCGTTGGATGCCATTTATCTTACAACGAGTTGTTTTGAAACGTATCTAACGAGCAAAAGCGAATAACAAATGATGTTCTTACCAACGGATGTTAGAGATAACATTATTATATAACATTTAGTGAAATATCTTAAAATATCAGTGAAATAAAAGTGCTGTCAATCACTCAGTGACGATAACACATTTTAGAGTGAAAATATCACTTTTTCACTCTAAAATGTGTTATCGTCACTGTAGAAAGTATTATCTTCACTGTAAGAAAGCCGGAACTATTTTGCTGCTGGTATTTTAAAAATAAAGGTTAATTACCCAAAGTTATATAATAAACAGAAAATTTCATGTTTTTTCGTCAAATATGATTTATATCTAATCTCGTAAAGTTTGCAATCATATCACACTCGTCGTGCAAGCGCGAATCGTGAAATAGGATTGCAAACGTCTTTCGATGAGATATAAATCATATTTGACAAAAAACATCAAGTATCCTGTATTTACCATTAACATCAAACATACTGCGTATAAAATGGTTTATTTCGTTGTGTTAGTGATGTATCTCATTATTTTTGTGTATGCATGTATAATGTAATTAAATTATTTCATGTAAAAGTACAAACAAGACGGAGAAAGAAAGAAGTCGGACAGACAGACAGACAGACAGACAGTCTCTGCCTGTCTCTTATTCTCTGTCTCTGCCTGTCTCTCATACTCCGTCTCTGTATGACAGTCTGCCTGCATTGAGGCTGCGGAAAGGGGGGAGGGGGGGCCATAGGGTCATGGCCCCATCCCACTTTGTTCAGTTACTGTGCTCAGATGACTAAAAATTACGTATTTGAACACCTGAAATTCAAAATTTTCTCAGGGAAGCATGCCACTGAATCCCCCTTTCCTTCGCACTGACAGCTAATACCCCACCCCACCCCCACCTTCTAATACACACCGCAGGCCATATCGTTCTGTATTTCACTGGACTGTCCATCCTCTTTCTTTCTCCGTCTCGTTTGTGTTATATACATGAACTAATTTAATTACATTACGTAATTTATACATACATAATAATAATAATGAGTAAAATAAAGTTGGTTCTGTTTGACGACACAACTGGAGCACATTGATTTATTAATCATCGGCTATTGGATGTCAAGCATTTGGTAATTCTGACATAGTTTTAGAGAGGAAACCCGCTACATTTTTTTCATTAGTAGCAAGGAATCTCTTATTAGCACAATCCCACAGACAGGATAGCACATACCACATCCTTTGATATACCAGTCGTGGTGCACTGGCTGGAACGAGAAATATCCCGACGGGCCCACCGACGGGGACAGATTTTAGACCGACCGCGCATCAAGCGAACGCTTTACCACTGGGCTACGTTCCGTCCCTAATAATAATGACTAATAATAATGACTAATAATAATGACTAATAATAATGACTAATAATAATGACTAAAATAAATTCTGAAGCGATATATTTTATACAGTCTACATGTATATAATAATATGGAAAGACTGTAAAACTAATTAAATGTATTTCCTTCTTTGAAAACATTCCTTTCTTTTCCTCGTTATTTATCCAACAAAATGATTAACGCTCCTTAAATAAGTAGAGAGGTGACAATTGTTCAACTGGGTGTATACACTTTTCTATATTTTCTCTATTAAATATGCGACAATCACGTAACGACATATTTTTAAAGTGATTACCTGTTAGTAACTACGTGTGTGTGTGACGATAACGGCAGGACGGGAATAAAAGTCAGCCCAGCCTAGAGTTTTAAAGCCGCAGTCTCGGACCCAGCGTATTATAACAGCATTGTTACTAATGCAAACTACAAACACAGCTACAGTTTCAATAAACTCACAATCTCGCCTCACCATACAATCACATCATCTACTAATGCAAAATATAAACATAATTGCTGTTTTAATAAACTAACACCCCTCCCCCTCACACACACCATACCATATATTATCATTTACTAATGCACAAGTCAAACATACCTACAGTTTTGATAAACTCACAATCTCGCCTCACCATTCTTCAATAACAACTATATATGTGTGTGTGTGTGTCTGTGTGTGTGTGTGTATGTATTTGTGTGTGTGTCTGTGTGTGTGTATGTGTGTGTGCGTGTGTGTGTGTCTGTGTGTGTGTATCTGTGTGTATCTGTGTGTCTGTGTCTGTGTGTGTGTGTGTGTCTGTGTGTCTATGTGTGTCTCTGTGTGTGTGTGTGTGTGTCTGTGTGTGTGTGTGTGTGTGTGTGTGTGTGTGTGTGTGTGTGTGTGTGTGTGTAAATTAGTATATTCTACTAATGAATTATTTGGATGCAATTTTTCTATGGGCATATAGTTGAAGGTATTATATTTATCTCCGACAGACAGACAGACCGATATTTAATTAAACTCTCACGCAATATATACACATTTAAATACATAACAAACATTCTTAATAAACAATATAAAGACCACTCCTTATGGAGTTATGAGAGACTAAAAATCACATTATCAATAGTATAGAGGAATATAATACGTAATAAATATACAATAAATTATACAAGAAACATTCTTATTAAACAATATAAAGGTCACTCATCATGGACCGGCCTCGGTGGCGTCGTGGCAGGCCATCGGTCTACAGGCTGGTAGGTACTGCGTTCGGATCCCAGTCGAGGCATGGGATTTTTAATCCAGATACCGACTCCAAACCCTGAGTGAGTGCTCCGCAAGGCTCAATGGGTAGGTGTAAACCACTTGCACCGACCAGTGATCCATAACTGGTTCAACAAAGGCCATGGTTTGGGCTATCCTGCCTGTGGGAAGCGCAAATAAAAAATCCCTTGCTGCCAATCGGAAGAGTAGCCCATGTAGTGGCGACAGCGGGTTTCCTCTCAAAATCTGTGTGGTCCTTAACCATATGTCTGACGCCATATAACCGTAAATAAAATGTGTTGAGTCGTTAAATAAAACACTTCTTTCTTTCTTTCTCATCATGGAGTTATGAGACTACACACAATGGTGCAGCCAGCATGAGGCAGACGAGTCGCTTGTCTCGTCTGGAATTTCCCCAGATTTATTTTATTTTTCCCATGACACTGATATTTATTTCACAGTTCTGGGTTTTCCTCGGCGTGTTTTCCTCTCTGGCTACGCCCCAGACAAATACATTTAAATAGTAAAATATACAGTAAACGTTAATAAATAATTATGACGAGAAATCGCCATTATGCAGCTTTGTTACAGCACCTTTAATGGCGGTGATCGGTGTTTTTTAATGGTGAAATAATAAAACTACACTTGAGACCACACCTTTAACTCAGACGCTAACCGCTGTAAGTGAGTTGACTCAAAGCTCCTCGGATCGGTTCATTGTGTAAGTCTGTCTCACGGAAACGAGTTCGCTTCCTCGTTCATCTGTACGTCTGTTACACGTTCACGACTTAATCTGCTATATAAGGAAAACTGAATCTCGAAGCACACAGCACAGCTTGTTAAGTGAGACCGCACAACAAAGTAAAACATGGAACTATTTGTCGTGTTTCTTATTCTTGGGATATGCGGTGAGTATTGTATAATTGGTCATGAACAGAATTGCATTATATTATTAATTATTTATTCATTAGATTTTATTATTATTATTATTTTTTATTATTATTTTATTTTATTTTAGTTTCGCGTTTTAATGCTAACCAACGATGAGATGTGTGGGCTTTCTGGCAACTGATTTTCAAAGGGGCCACCGCGGTGATGTGTACGTTTATTTTTCCCCTTTCCCCGAGAGGGTTGCAGAATATATATCCTGGGAAAGGGACCCCACTGTGCAACAGCACCCGCGGATCCTTAAACCGGCTTTGAAATATTCTAAAACCATCATAGGCTATGTTGTCACTACAACACACGCTATATAGTGGTGTTACAGCCTACGACGATTTTACAATATCGTAGCGTTAAGATAGCTTCGAAAATATGGGCCCTGGGTGTTATCTAACCGAAAATACCTAGATGGTCCGTTTGGGATTATGCAGTAACACCCCCCCCCCCCCCCCAATTAGGTCACATTAATAGAGGGTTTCATCGAGCTACACAAAGAGACATTTATGAACCGCTCCAAATTATGCGTAAAATTTGCCCTCATAAAATTACCCAACCTTTTCCATTTTGACTTAATCCTACAGTAGCACCAAAACCAACCCTCGCCCACTACTGACCCTAGTCGGCTGTCTGTGCTCCCTTGCAGATGCAGCGCGGATTACCCCCTCTCCCATACCCGTCAAACCCATTCCAGTCAGGACCCAATTTCACTAAACATCGCAAGCTAGTCGCAGACGTAAACTTACGATGTCTTGTGAAATTGACCACTGGATGGAGAAACCGGCGTAAGTCGACACCAGCGCCCATGACAGGCGTATGATCTTAGACTACAATTATTTACGCTATATGTTAGTGGCTATGTTAGTGGCTATAGTATTTTTTTATTAATATAAGCAGACCCACGGATTTTTTAAATGTACCTTTGCCTGCCTGGGGGCAACATACCCTGAAAAGGACAACAACCCCTGTTGTCCTGGATCCATTTTCACAAAACATCGTAAGCCGTTTTGTACGTAAACGTAAATCTACGACTAAACCACAATTCTTATTACTGTCATAGTACAACAAATATAGTTAAAAGTTGACATATTTCGTTTCATTTCGTCTTTAAAAATGCTCCATCTTCCGTAATGGTGTAATTTTCTTCGTGAAATAGATGCCGAACACTTGTAAATGTATGCCCGGTATAACTGCTAGTCGCAGACGTAAACTTACGATGTTTTGTGACACTGCCCACTGGATGGAGAAACCGGCGTACGTCAACAACTGCGCCCATGACAGACGTATGGCCACAGACCGCAATTATTTATATGTTAGTGGCTATAGTATTTCTATTAATATCAGCAGGCCCGTGGATTTTTGTATGTACCTTTACCTGCCTGGGGGACACACACCCTGAAAAGGACAATCCCTGTTGTCCAGCTCTTTCTTCAAGGATATTGGTTTAAACAAACACACCCATTAAACCTGACCGGAGTACACCCATTTTACACCAAAACCACTACTTTTGCATGGGCCGGAATTATCACAAAGAAGTCTTCAATGTCAGCAAGTTACACATGTTTACAAACTACAGGCTCTCCCCTGTCAACTTCAGTCTAATAGTTGCCATTTTAAAGCTGTCTGTCATGAAACAATCACAGTCAAACAGCAGACTACATGCGCGGACAAATTTCCGGATTTTCGTCAACCAAAATGGGACGATAACTGTGTTCTGAATGTGCACGTTAAAATCCATGACCATGACCACGACCATGGCTCACGCCAACAACATTCTGTTCTTATTAATATTCCACTAACTGAACTCAGAAATATTTCGTGCAGTAAGCCGATCTTAGGCAGGTTTTGTCGACACAATCTTTTAGCTGACACCCTTGACAGACGTCTCGACCATGTATCATCATCAAAGCTCTTATCTGTATTAAATGCGTGAAGCTGGATGGAATGTTTGTTTTAACGACATTGTTTAATCAGCGGTTATTAGGTCTTTAGATGAGCGATGATAACTTTCAGGATTAAAAAAATTCATTGTAGCAGAAATTCGAATTCCAAACGTTTTTAGAAAAAGTGAACGTTTGTTTTGTTTAACGACACCACTAGAGCACATTGATTAATTAATCATCGGCTTTTGGATGTTAAACATTTGGTAATTCTGAATCGTAGTCATCAGAGGAAACCCGCTACATATTTGCTGATGCAGCAAGGAATTTTTAATATGCACTTTTCCACACACATGATAGCACATACCACCACGGCCTTTGATATACCAGTCGTGGTGCACTGGCTGGAACGAGAAATAGTCCAGTGGGCCCACAGACGGGGGTCGATCCCACACTGACCGCGCATCAAGCAAGCGCTTTACCATTGGGCTACGTCCGGTGGAAACCGGTCAACATTTTCGGTCTCCTGCGACACTGGACACACCTCGGTTATCTCGACCCAAAGACAAGACGATACATAGAGCACACATCGATTATCGGCTATTATCAATCATCGGCTATTGTATGCCAATCAGTTGGGACCAAATATACGATGCCTGTTTTTGTTAAACGCAGGTGTTTAAGCATTGTAAATGTATGTAGTTGTTTAACGACACCACTGGAGCACATTGATTAATTAATCTTCGGCTTTTGGATGTCAAACATTTGGTAATTCTGACTCGTAGTCAACAGAGGAAACCCGCAACATTTTTTCTAATGCAGCAAGGGATCTTTTATATGCACTTCCCACAGACAGGATAACACATACCACGGCCTTTAATATACCAGTCGTGGTGCACTGGCTGGAACGAGAAATAACCCAATGGGCCCGCCGACGGGGATCGATCCCAAACCGACCACGCATCAAGCGAGCGCTGTACCACTGGGCTACGTCCCGCCCCCTTACACGCGTGTAAGACATAAACAGGCTTTGTAAATTCGGTCGTGTCTTCAGAGGAAACCCGCTACATTTATCCGTTAGTAGTAATAGATCTTTTATTTGGGCTGGACAGCACATACTACGGCCTTTGATATACTATACGTCGAGTACTGGGTCGTGGCTTGACGGGATAAAGAAGTTCGAAGACAGGACAAATTAATAAATATTTTTATTTGACGATACACATTTTAATTATGGGTTTATATGGCGTTGAAAATGTGAACACCGAGCATTGCATAAAAATAGGTATTGGATCGATTAACTTGAAGTTATTTATCATAAATAAGTGTTGGCTACATTTAGCCGTTGTTTTTCTCCTCCCAACCAGTGCACCACAACTGGTCAAAGACCATGGTGTGTGCTATCCTGTCTGTGGGAATTGCATATAAAAAATCCCTTGCTACTAATGAAAAAATGTATCAGGTTTTCTCTCTAAGACTCTATATGACAGAATTACCAAAATATTTGACATCCAATAGCCGATGAATAATTAATCTGGTGGTGCCGTTAAACTAAACTAAACAGACTTGAACTTTAATAGCCACAGTTTGGAATGATTTCATTTAATTTCAACTTATTTTCGTGCTTATATCCAATTAAGGTCTAAGCACGCTGTCCTGGGCATACACTTCAGCTATTTGGGGTGACTGTCCAGAACAGTGGGTTAGTGGTTGTTAGTGAGAGAGAGAGAGAGAGAGAGAGAGAGAGAGAGAGAGAGAGAGAGAGAGAGAGAGAGAGAGAGAGAGAGAGAGAGAGAGAGAGGAGGGTGTAGTGGCCTTACACCTACCCACTGAGTCGTTAAAACTCGCTCTGGGTGGGAGCCGGTACCGGGCTGCGAACCCAGTACCTACCAGCCTTATGTCCGATGGCTTAACGACGACACCAGCGAGGCCGGTACAGTTTGGAATGTGTCGAGGTCTAATTAAACGGATATTTCTTACCTTTCGTTTTCTTTAAAGGGACATTCCTGGGTTTGCTGCATGTTTTAAGATCTTATCGACTAACAGAGACTTTTTAACGATTGTAATCACATATCAAATATATTTTTCTGCATAAAATAAACGTGTTTCTGATCGTTCTAATATTTGTACTAGGTTAAATTTCATTTTATTTCCTAAAATAAGTTTTTTTCGTACGTACCAAATTATTTGAAGACAAAATCCAGTTTGGGCTTCTTACAAATATTAAGACGACCAGAAACACATTGAATATACAGACACTAATATTCTAAAGACGAAAATATATTTAATATGTAAGTTTAATAGTAGAAATATTTTATTAGTCGGAAACATCTTACAATGCAGCAAACTCAGGAATGTCTCTTTAATACCAGTATATAAAAAAAGAAAAAAGTGCACGGCCGTGACCTTGCCCTTACTTATGGACTTTACGTTATTAAAGATGTCTTACATTCTTTCTATCGCCTCAGCGCTTTACTTACACGGTTAAATCCTATATCCGACAACACGTAAGTCTCGAAAAACAAGGTAATCTTGTTAAAGCCAATTAACTCGGAGGAAAACCGTTAGTAAGAAGAATGGATTACCGCGAAGTGACACAAAACGGCAGTCCGGCGAAGAAGGACGTAAATGCACGTAGCATATAGATCAGTCACGTATACGACGTAAAGTGAAGTTTGTTTTGTTAAACGACACCACTAGAGCACATTAATTAATTTATAATCAACTATTGGATGTCAAACACTCGGTAAAGTCCGTTTGAATAAAAAAGGAATCGATTAACTGGCATGTAACTGTAAAAGTTTGTTTTGTTTAACGACACCACTAGAGCACATTTATTAATTAATCATCGGCTATTGGATGTCAAACATTTTGACATATAGTCTTTGAGAGGAAACCCGCTAAAAATTTTCCCATTAGTAGCAAAGGATCGTTTATATGCACCATCTCACAGACAGCAGAGCACATACCACGGCCTTTGATATACCAGTCATGAAGAACTATTGCGAGAAATAGCCGAATGGGCCCACCGACGGGGATCGTTTCCCACATGTAAGACAGCTTTAGATATAATCGGGTGGGGCACTGGTTGGAATGCCCCCCCCCCCCCCCACCCCACCCAGTCATCTGGCAAGTCTTCAGACGTACATGTTTTTCATCAGCAACAAGGGATCTTTTATAGGCATACGTACAAATCAAACCAAAATATTAGGACATTTTCATAGCCGTTTTCTCCATCTAGACAAAAAGGTCCGTTTTTTTCGAGGGGAAATCCCTCCTCCACCCTCTTACCCGTTCTAGGCAATCATATAACACGGGGATTTCTGTAAAGGACACCTTGAGTTTGATACTATTGTAACACGCTTCGATTGCATAATGCACACACAAACATTATATATCAAATACATTTTGTTGTTTAAAATCTTAATACCTGTATGAACAATGTGATTCTTGTTATCTTAATCTTTGTATTAGCCCAAAATGTGTTTTACCTCTAAATAATGTATTATGTAAAATAAAAGTCGAGCTATTACCAACATCAGAACGATCAGAAACACAGTCGCTATACAGAAACTGATATTCCAAATATTAAACTGTATTCAAGATAAAACAGATTTGTTGTTTCGAAAAGTAATGGTTGCTGAAACAGGATAGTCCCTCTATTACATTAATTTATTTAAATATACTTACGTTCATATTTAAATTGCACACGCGCGCGCACACACACATACATACAAATATACACACACACATACATGCGCGCGCGCGCGCACACACACGTACAAATACACACACACACACACACACACACACACACACACACACGTACAAATACACACACACACACACATACATGCGCTCGCGCACACACACACGTACAAATATATACAAGCGCGCGCACACACACACACACACACACACACACACACACACATAATATATATATATACATTGATCACATTCACATACAAATACACACGAGCGCGCGCAGACACACTAACACAAACGCAAGTTTATACATATATACACACTGACACAAACACACTCGCATACAGATGCGCGTGCGCGCGCACACACACACACTCATTCAAATATAAATACACACATTCGCGCGCGCGCGCACACACTCTTGCGCGCGCACACACACACACACACACACACACACACAAACGCGCACGCACGCACACACACACACACACACACACACACACACACACACTGCCTCGTTTTGCTGTCACGCAAGTGGCATCATACCATATGTACTATACTATAATATGTACCATACTATATGTATATATACACCAAACAATATACTAGTATACCATGGGTCATGTGCTATCAGCATTTTAAAATACCACATGGGTAAATTTTCTTGTAATTATCGAATACAAATTTGACAAATTTCGGTTTTCAATATTCTTCTTCTTCTTTCTTTTTTAATGAGGACATGCATTTCCTAACCGAGCTATTTAAACTGCTATACGAAGTAAAAAAAACACGGGGAATGGTCGTGTGTTGCAGGCACGTGTGCAAAGTGAGAGTGTTGAGGGTCGAACCCCTTTGCTCCCAGCAATTTGTGAAACAAAAATACAATTTCCGGGAACTCATAATCGTAAACGCCCCAAAAAGGTCGTTCGCCATAGTTTAGTAGGGTGTATACAAATCCCCAAAATACGTATACACGTTATGTAGTGCTGTGGGGCAGACCAGCTTTATTGTAGAAACAAGGAAAGAAAGTCAAGTGGTATAGAAAAGTACATACTATTAGGCACGTTATGTAGTGCTGTGGGGCAGACCAGCTTTATTGTAGATAGAAGTAAAGAAAGTCAAGTGGTATAGAAAAGTACATACTATTAGGCACGTTATGTAGTGCTGTGGGGCAGACCAGCTTTATTGCAGATAGAAGTAAAGAACGTTAAGTGGTATAGAAAAGTACATACTATTAGGCACGTTATGTAGTGCTGTGGGGCAGACCAGCTTTATTGCAGATAGAAGTACAAGTGGTATAGAAAAAACAAGTATGTAGTGCTGTGGGGCAACCAATTGCAGATAGAAGTAAAGAACGTCAAGTGGTATAGAAAAGTACATACTAACATTATGTAGTGCTGTGGGGCAGACCAGCTTTATTGCAGATAGAAGTAAAGAACGTCAAGTGGTATAGAAAAGTACATACTAAGCACGTTATGTAGTTGTGGGGCAGACCAGCTTTACAGATAGAAGTAAAGAACGTCAAGTGGTATAGAAAAGTACATACTATTAGGCACGTTATGTAGTGCTGTGGGGCAGACCAGCTTTATTGCAGATAGAAGTAAAGAACGTCAAGTGGTATAGAAAAGTACATACTATTAGGCACGTTATGTAGTGCTGTGGGGCAGACCAGCTTTATTGCAGATAGAAGTAAAGAACGTCAAGTGGTATAGAAAAGTACATACTATTAGCACGTTATGTAGTGCTGTGGGGCAGACCAGCTTTATTGCAGATAGAAGTAAAGAACGTCAAGTGGTATAGAAAAGTAATACTATTAGGCACGTTATGTAGTGCTGTGGGGCAGAGTGCCGTGGGGAAAAGATTATGTAGTGCCCAGCTTTATTGCAGAAACAAGAAAAAGTAAGTGGTATAGAAAAGTACATGAACATTATGTAGTTCTGTGGAAAAGACCAGTTTTATTGCAGAAACAAGTAAAGAAAGTCAGGTGGTATAGAAAAGTATATACTATCATAGGCACGTTATGTAGTGTTGTGGGGCAGACCAGCTTTGTTGCAGAAACAAGAAACAAATAAGTAGTATAGTCCAGGGCTGTACCCTTATGTAGTGGTGGGGCAGACCAGCTTTATTACAGGTAAAGGGGGGGGAAAAGTACATAAATATTATGTAGTGCCGTGGGGGGGGGGGCAGAAACAAGTAAAGAAAAGTCAGGTGGGCGAGACCAGTTGCCCCGTGAGAATCTCACTTTTTTTTTTACTCCAGAAAATAGCATACTCATCGCGGGGTTTAATTTGTATAGTGTTTCATTTGTTTATAAAAAGTAGTGCCCCACCCCTAGGATTTTTATCAGGGTACGGCCCTGAAGTCACGTTGTATAGAAAAATACATGAAGACAGATAGCATCCTGTTTATGTTAAATGTTTACGTTAGTTTTAATACAGATACGCATACTTCCCTGCATATGTTTAATTACAAACGTTTTACTTTCGTTGTATTACAGATACGCAGACTACCCTCTATATGTTTAATTACAAATATCTACTTTTGTTTTATTACAAATGTGCAGACTATCCTGTATATCTTTAACTACAAACTTTCTACTTTCGTTTTAATACATATGACAGACTATCCTTTCGTTTTATTACAGGTGCGCAGACTATCCTATATATGTTAAATTACAAATATCTATTTTCGTTTTAATGCAGAAGTGCAGACTACCCTGAATATGTTTAATTACAAATTTCTACTTTCGTTTTAAGACATGACAAACTATCATGGATATGTTTAATTACAAACGGTTTACTTTCGTTTTATTACAGATACGCAGACTATCCTGTATATATTTAATTACAAATATCTACTTTTGTTTTATTACAAATGTGCAGACTATCCTGTATATCTTTAACTACAAACTTTCTACTTTCGTTTTAATACATATGACATAATTACAAACTTTCTAATTTCGTTTTAATATATATGACAGACTATTGTGCATATGTTTAATTACAAACGTTTCACTTTTGTTTTATTACAGATGCGCAGACTATCATATATATGTTTAATTACAAATATCTACTTTCGTTTTAATACAGATGTGCAGACTACCCTGAATATATTTAATTAGAAATTTCTACTTTCGTTTTAAGACATATGACAGACTATCCTGCATATGTTTAATTACAAACGTTTTACTTTCGTTTTATTACAGATGCGCAGACTATCCTCGATCCCTGCCGAGTGTACACGAACATCACCGATCGATCACGTGACGTAAGCAACCAGCCGAGACAGACGGATACATTGCTATGCGACCAGTTTCAAGTCCCGGCATGGTTCCGATTTGTGGGCGGACTGATGCCCACATCATGCCAGCAGCCCTTCCGGTGTGGCACGCAGGCGCCAATATGGCTGAAAGGAAGTGTGCCCCACGTGTCAGAAGGCGTCGTAGACCGTATCGCATGCGCAAACACACAGCCTGATAACGCGGGACCTGACGTCTGCTGCGCAACTCAGATTCAAATACAAATACGAAACTGTGGCGGCTTCGTTGTGTACAATCTCCGCAGTCCGCCGGCATGTCCAATGGCGTATTGTACAGGTAAAGTTTTTGTTTTTTATTTTGTTTAACGGCACCACTAGAGCACATTGATTAATTAATCATCGGCTACTGGATGTCAAACATTTGATAATTCTGACACGTAGTCATCAGAGGAAACCTGCTACATTTTCCCTAATGCAGCATAGCATCTTTCATATGCACTTTCCCACAGACAGCAAAGCACATACCACGGCCTTTAACCAATTGTGGTGCACTGGCTGGAACGAGAAAACCCGCAATCAGTTGAATGGATCCTGCGACGCAAACAACTCAAGCGAGCACTCAACCGATAGAGCTAAATCCCGCCCGTTGTAAAGTAAGTATGTCAAACAAATGAGGGGAGATATGACAACACTGAGCATTGATGTTCAACCCTTTTGTAGGAATATTAATAAAAAATGTCCATGCTAAAAGGCCCTGGCGCTAAACAGTTCTTCCGTTGTCCTTGATCTACTAGTAGTCTCAGGGGAGTTATAGTGAGCCAGCTGAAGACTAAAAGCTCTCCATAAATTGTAAGGTATGAGCATAAGCGTATGGGCTCCCATTTGTTTTTGTCCGAATTAAACGAAAATGCCCGAATCTGGAGAACAACGTTTTTTCATATTACCATTACTGCCAAACAGCTATATAGGGTTGCAAACGAATAACCACGCATTTAAAAACGAATTACAAATATTTTTTGCGGATAGAATAATGAAAATACATGGTTAAAAGACTCCAGTTAGCCCGTTTTGGACCAAATTTGAGGATTTGCTCCAGCACTAGGTGGGCAGTGGCCACCCACTCTGACCCGTACGCTTACGGGTATACGGTTACATTAATAACAGTAGTTGTTTTAATTTTATTTGAATCATCTCAGTTGTGACATATTATTCTTGAACATATCATAGATCAAAACTGAATGATAAAAACATTAATTTAAAAAAAGAAAAAACAGTTTGTTTTATTTAACGACGCCACTAGAGCACATTGACTTTTTATCTTATCATCGGCTATTGGACGTCAAACATATGGTCATTCTGACACTGTTTTTTTTTTTAGAGGAAACCCGCTGTCGCCACATAGGCTACTCTTTTACGACAGGCAGCAAGGGATCTTTATTTAGTTTCCCACAGGCAGGATAGCACAAACCATGGCCTTTGTTGAACTAGTTATGGATCACTGGTCGGTGCCATTGAGCCTTGCGGAGCACTCACTCAGGGTTTGGAGTCGGTATCTGGATTAAAAATCCCATGCCTCGACTGGGATCCGAACCCAGTACCTACCAGCCTGTAGACCGATGGCCTAACCATGACGCCACCGATGCCGGTCAAATCATTAATAATTTCACAATCGTTTCTCTGCAGAAGACAGAGTCAAAAATAGGCTGTGACAATAGCAACCTCCCACGATTCACTGTGAGGAGTTTCGTCATTATGAGGACTCCACTTCTAAAGACGATGCATCATTCCTTCTAAAGAAAGAACATTTGTTTTCTTTAATGACATCTCTAGAGCAGATTCATTAATAAATCATCGGCTATAGGATGTCAAAATTTGGTTATTTTTAAACATAGTCTTAGAGAGTCTTTTTTTATTTAGCAAGGGCCCTTTTTATACGCACCATCCCACAGACATGATAGCACATACCGCGGCCTTTGATATACCAGTACCGGTGCACTGGCTGGAATGAGAAATAGACCAATAGGCACACCGACAGGCATCGATTCTAGACCAACCGCGCATCAGGCGAGCGCTTTACTACAGGGATATGTCACGCTCCTTTCTACTAAAGAGGACTGCCACTCCCCAAAACTGGTTAGACAACTTTAAACCTAAACAAGGCAGATATCACTTGACGTTTGAAAAAAATAGCAATGTTATGAAGCCGTATATTTATGTTCAGAAAGTGCGATCACATGCAGCGCCCACACATTTGTGGAATTTAAAGATTGTTTCCATTTTTATAGTGTAAGACATTTTAATGATAGCTCACCGACTACCTGGCATCCAAAATGTGCTAGCCAAGTAACATGTTATGATAGCCTGATATTTTAAGATATCTGATTCATATATAGTACTTTTTTGATAGCTAAATATATATATATCTGGTCAGGTCAGGTCATAGGGCTCAACACTCACAATCAGAGCATGCTATTGTAGCGCACGCCTGTGATGGGTGCATGTGTTGGCCCATGTCGGGTCCTCCGTCCAGGACAGGAAAAGGGTTTGGGGTGGGTGGGATGAGGGACCGCCAGTGCTGGCAGGTACAACAGAGCACCAGCAGCCCTACCAGGGTTGGCAGCGGTCGAGGGCCAAAATATCTGGTTGCCTGCCGGGCTTATAACACTGACAGTAATGGTTGCCCGGTTAACAAATTGGGTAGTCCCGAGCGTCCGGGCATGGGATTTTTCCAAGCCTGCAGTACAAAATACAGAAATATTGAAAAATCGTGTCTCGCTACACCTAGACATGTTCAAGATGAGCGTCTGTTAAACGTTTGCTTTGTTTAACGACACCACTAGATTACACTGATGTATTAATCATCGGCTGTTGGATGTCAAACATTTGACAATTTTGACACAGAGTCTTAGAGTGAAAACCCGATACATTTTGTAGTTAGTAGCAAGGGATCTTTTATATGCACCATCCCACAGACTGGATAGCACATACCACTGCTTTTGATAAACGAACCGTGGTGCACTGGCTAGAATGAGGAATAGCCTAATGGGACCATCGATGGGGTCGATCTCAAACCGACCGCGTATCAAGCGAGCACTTTAACACTGGGCTACTTCCCGCTAGGGTCTCCACGAGTACCCGGGCACGGGTTGAATCTAGTACCCGTGCAAAGAGGAGCGCTCTCAGTTAATTATATTTTTAAACATCATTTTGCCATATATTAGCCGCCGGTTACATTAAAGGTCTATGAGACATGTAGGGAAACCAAAAGTCAAATGTATGGAATGCAATACAATGGCTTGATTCAGCGCTTGAATTAAGGTGGATAATGCTAGTTTACTTTATTCCTTAGTCTCATTACCATCTAGTTTAAGTGTCGGGTACTCGGATCTAAGTCAAGTTTGACCCTCGAATACTCGAGTCCAATATTTTGGACTCGTGGAGGCCCTACTTCTCACCTCGTCGTACATCCGACGTATGATTCTTGTAAACGGCCGAGAAGTCCCAAGAATCTGATGATTTGAACAGTCTTCTTAATTAATAATAATTTCTTCTTCTTCTTCTACTACTTCTACTTTTGTTTCTTCCACAGAATCTCCTCCAAGGTTATTATCACCTCCGCAGCTGACAGGACCGGAAGTGATTAACAGGAGCTTCCGGTTTGGTTGCAACATATCTTTTCAGCGAGGAGTCCCGAACATCGCCTTCAATGTCACGTGGTTTTTTGACGGAGTTGCAATCCCGGGAACGGCCACCACGCTGACAGGGGACCAGCGAATCGCCTTTATAGAGCAGGGTGTATGGAGAGGGAACATGGGCAAAACGGTAATTCAAGTCTTGCCCCATCAGAAATAGTTTAATTGGGGAGAGGTTAAAATATATTTAAGTTTGACAGCAACAAAAACTGTGAGCTATATAAAGAAATATTTCCATTAGTTTGTATTCTATTTGACTTTAATCCTACGAGACATTTGCAAATTAAATAGCACCAAAACCAACCCTCGCCTGCTACCGACCCTGGTTGGGCTGCTTATACTCCCTTTCAAATACCACCCCCTCCCCCTCGAACATTTTCCTGTCCTGGACGGAGGAGCCGGTGAAAGTTAACACCTGCGCCCGTGACAAACATGTGCCACAACAGCTTGTTCTGAATGTGCACGTTAAAATCTATGACCTGACCTGACTTGACCTGACCTTAATTTGCATTTCATCACCCCAGGAGTGATGGTTCGTAAGACCAGTGTTTTCTTCATTTAAACTGCTGACCATGGAAAATGCATGAAACAAAAAACCCAAAATATTTCGTTAAAGCAGGAGCAGCTGGAAGATTGTTTTAGGGAAAGGGTGGAACATCCAAAAAGATATATAAAAGTACACTAACATGAGAATCTTCTTGGTGTTTTGAGTTTATGGGGAGGGGATGCACACGTGCGTTCGGGTCCTGGTTGGAGTTTATACGTGTTCGACTAGTACCAGTCGATGGAACACTCATGTAATAAAATAGACAACAGAAACAACAAAACACATAGTAAAATAGACCAAGCGCTTTCAATTATTCTTAATATCTACAGTGGTACTAATCGAACACCTACACACTCCAACCAGGACCCGAATACTCGTCCTAGTGAGCATTGCCAACACCCTCCCCTGTAAGCAGTAAAAATAACCAGTGTGGCGGCAACATAGTGGTTCTCCTTTCACGTTCTGAACAAACATTGCAATTATGATATATGTGAGACACCTAATCCTGGTAACCTGTATTAAATGTAGGCTATATTTCCAGTTACGGTGCCGAGTGGAAACCTTTTACACCACCATGCCGTCGGTGAGAAACGAGCCTGAAGACAGTAACGGCTACTGGGGCGGCATCGTCGTAAGTGGCTTTATGTTACTTTGGGTGAAGTGAGGTAGCAGAAAAGAGAGAGAGAGAAGTTTGTTTTGTTTAACGGCATCACTAGAGCTAGGGTCTCCATGAGTACTCGAGTACTCGGGCACGGGTCGAGTCTAGCAAGACTCGAGTCCGTTCACAGGACTCGAGTACCCGTACAAGGTGGAAAATAATGATCAACTATAATACAATGGACAATGTAGGACAACAATTTCAACTGTAAATAATTAACGATATAAGCTACACAATGATTATATGATCATGTGCTAGTTTATCTATTTAATCTGGCCGTCTGTCTTGTCACAATATTGAACGTATCAACACGGTTTGTAAATACAATACAAAGGTATAATTTGGCATCCATGTTCAGCGCTGGAATTAGGATGCAAAATGCTATTTTACTTTATTCCCTAATAAACGTATCATCATCTGGTGTAAGTGTCGGGCGCTCTGGTCCGAGTCGAGTTTGACCCTCGAGTACTCGTGTTCAATATTTTGGACTCGTGGAGGCCCTGACTAGAGCACATTGATTTATTAATCATCGGCTATTGGATGTCAAACATTTGGTAATTTTGACACATAGTCTTAGAAAGGAAACCCGTTACATTGTTTCCATTAGTAGCAAGGGATCTTTTATATGCACCATCCCACAGACAGGGTAGCACATACCACGGCCTTTAGTATACAAGTCGTTGTGCACTGGCTGGGACAAGAAATAGCCAAATGGGCCCACCGAATCGAAATAGCCAAATATTAGACACCAAATAGTTGTAGTTTAATATGTGCTGAGGTATCATTAAACATACATTCCTTTTCTTCCTGTCTACCAAGAGTTAAACAAACCATATGTTAGACCAGGGGCGGATCCAGGAATTTTAGCAGTCTTGACCCTTTGAAGCCCCCCCCCCCCCCCCGATAGGAAATTTTCTTATTTGAAGATAGCTTTAGATGGATATGAAGTATATTCCCGTTATCAAAATCCTGCTTGTTGGTCACGAGCACGGGGGGGGGGGGGGGGGGGTCCAGACCCCTCGACCCCCCCTGGATCCGCGTCTGTAGACACCAAATAGACGTAATTTAAAATGTGCTGAGGTGTCGTCAAACAAACAGTCCCCCCCCTCTCTCTCTCTCTCTCTCTCTCTCTCTCTCTCTCTCTCTCTCTCTCTCTCTCTCTCTCTCTCTCACTCTCTGAGTCAAAATAGCCATTATACACAGAAAATAGCCATAGTTTAGAAAAGGCTGAGGTGTCGTTAAACAAACATTATTTTCCTTTTCTCTTTCTGTGACAAGTTTGTCAAAGTAACCGCTCGGTGTCGCTAAACAAACATTCCTTTCCTTTTCTCTTTCTGTGACAAGTTTGACAAAGTAACCGCTCGGTGTCGCTAAACAAACATTCCTTTCCTTTTCTCTTTCTGTGACAAGTTTGTCAAAGTAACCGCTCGGTGTCGCTAAACAAACATTCCTTTCCTTTTCTCTTTCTGTGACAAGTTTGTCAAAGTAACCGCTCGGTGTCGCTAAACAAACATTCCTTTCCTTTTCTCTTTCTGTGACAAATTTGTCAAAGTAACCGCTTGGTGTCGCTAAAAAACATTCCTTTCCTTTCTGTTTGTTCTTTCAGACAACCCCGTCAACGTTGATCATCAGCGAGGCCGAAGGTTCCCGCGAAGTAAACGTGACGTCAACACTTCCGCTTCTGTGCGCCGATGACACTCAGTGTAACATCCGGATTAATCTCGACGTCACAGGAGATAGCTGGCGTAGGAATAAACTTTCTCTTCACTTTGATATTGCATAGTGTATTGACAAATTAATAAACAATCTGCACTATATATATATAATGTTTTGATGGTGCAGTGGTTAAGCCATCGGACTTGTGGCTTGTAAAATTTTGTTTTTGTTAATGCCGCGACTTGAGCACATTGATTTATTAACAAACTTAATAATTGTTTTTTGGATGTCAAACATTTAATAACGGGAAGTCTTCAGAGGAAACCCGCTACATTTTCCCATTAGTAGCAAGATATCTTTTATATGCATTTTCCACACGCAGGACAGCACATACCATGGCATTTGATACATCGATGCCAACTTGGGCTCATGCTTATAATTTTTTTTAGTCCAGACTCAATCTCTAATGACGTCACACGCATACAATTTGTGTGGCGTTGTCATGCCATTAGTAGCTCAGACTCTGTTAAAGGGACATTCCTGAGTTTGCTGCAATTTTTAAGATGTTATCGACAAACAGAGACTTTTTAACGATTGTAATTACATATTAAATATATTTTTTGCATAAAATATTACTGGGTGTATATTAAACGTGTTTCTGATAGTTCTAATATTTGTATTAGCTTAAATTTCATTTTATTTCCTAAAAAATTCAAAATCCAGTTTGGGCTTCTTACAAATTCTAAGACAACCAGAACACATTGAATACACAGACACTGATATTCTAAACAATAAAATATATTTATCATGTACGTTTAATCGTAGAAATGTTTTATTAGTTGGAAACATTTTACAATGCAGCAAACTCAGGAATGTCCCTTTAAGAGTCTTGAGTCTAGACTAAAAGTTTTATAAGCACCAGGCCAAGTGTGGGTCAATGATTGGGAAAGGAAAAAACAAACAAATCCAGCGGGTCCACCGAGGGGCTTTGATCCTACAACCCAAGCACCTCGGGCGACCGCTCTAGATTCCGATTGACACACCTCCAAGTTATTTCTGGGTAAGTACTTTCCTGCAAATCACGATGGACTGTTTTTCATTTCAGAGGATATCGCGACGTTAGAGCGGTGTGCACTGGTTCTCCGCACTCAAGACTGGAACGCGGTCACGCGTACCGCCACAGTTTCCACAGCTGTCATGGCAACCAGAGACGTCGTGCTGGACGGCGATCAGCGACTGCAGATCCGCTTCAATGCTGTTTTAACTTCTACTCCAAATATCTGGAATGGACTTAACATTCCGCCAATATCGGTACACCTTCAAACACTCCTGGTGTCACAGTGCGGGTTTCTTTTGCATGCACTTCAAATACCACAGTATTACGTGGCTGCTATTTTAGGAAGTACAGTAATCTGTTAAATGATATCCAAAAAAGAGAAAAGAAAAAAAAGCAAGAAAAAAAGAAAAAAAACCCAATAACACCCCTCCCTAACCTCCTCCAAACCCCCCCCCCCCAAAAAAAAAACCCCACACAAAAAACAAACAAAAAATCCAGTTTTGGGAAATACAATGAAATTTAACCTTGTACAAATATTAGAACGATCAGAAACACGTTTAATATACAGCCACTAATATTTTATGCAGAAAAATATATTTGATATGTAATTACAGTCGTCAAAAAGTCCCTGTTAGTCGATAAAATCTTTAAAATTGCAGAAAACTCAGGAATGTCCCTTTAAGGTTATGTTATTTTTAGTACTAAAATTGTGCAACAAAATAAGGCAGTATCTTACCTATGGGTGCATGAACCTAAATTTTGTTGTCAATCTAAGGATATTGATTTGTTTTGTTGGGGTTTTTATTTTGGTATTTTTTTTGATCTGTATATTCAATGTGTTTCTGGTCGTCTTAATATTTGTAAGAAGCCCAAACTGGATTTTGTCTTGAAATTATTTCGTATTTTCAAAAAAAAAATCCCAACAAACCAGCAAACCCCTCCCCCCCCCCCAAAAAAAAAAAGAAGAGAAAAAAAAAACCCCAACAAAACAAATCAATATCCTTAGACTGACAACAAAATTTAGGTTCATGCACAGCAGAAAACCAACCAACCAAAGAAAGAAACAAAACTGGAGCAACACTGGAGCAAAACCTCAAATTCAAGGCAAAATGAAAGATATTCGGGCAAAATGTTAAAACGTGAGACGTTTTTACCACGTATTTCCATCATTCTACCCTAGTTGTAATCCATGTAATAAAATGCATAGTGATTCGTTTGCAACCCTATATTGCTATTTGGTAGTAATGCTGATATGAATAAATGTTGTAATGCAGATTCGGGCATTTAAGTTTAATTCGGGCAAAAGCCAGCCTGCCCCCTACTCGTACGCCTATGAACTAAGCCTTTAAAAAACAAAGAAACAAAAATAACAGAAAACAATAAACCAACCAAAACAAGAAACACAACCCATCACAACAACAACAACAACAACAACAATAACAGAAAGTAGATTTGTGTAAGTAAGTATTTAATTAAACCATCTTTTCTCCAGGTGTACACTGTTGATCGCGAAACAAGACGCTGTTTAGCCTTTGGTGATCCTCACATCCGGGGACTTGAGAGAGAACGGTATGTATGTTGCATGAGGTCAGCTCTAAGCAAAGTTCACACACAAATGTTCACCAGTCAGATATATCTGGCTAAACCCTAGAATTATCTTTTTTTTTCTTCTTTTTTTTCTAAACCTTTATTCCCCAGATCACTGGCGTATTGTCAAAATACAGTCCTTGTTGAATCATCGTATTACAATAGAACCCACATCCGTTATAAAGTTATAACAGGATTATGTGCACCTGTATAACTGTACGTGGCAGTCCTTTAGATTTCATTGGAACTATATAATCGTGGCCAATATGTGATATGTATGGGAGTTATATTCATTACATTTCTTATCATATACTGCACAACCGTATTCATATACATACATACATACATACATACATACATAGAATTATACGTAGAATTATCTCCGTAGGAATGTCATAAAGATTCGTCGTCTTCAAAATAATTTGATTCATACTGTAAAATACAGTCCCTTGTTGAAAATAGTATTGAAATAGAACGTACATCCGTTTACGGAAGCTGTTCACAGGATGTTGGCGCCTGTACCTGTACTCGCTATTAGTGGCAGTCCTCCTAGACAATTGGAACTATATATCGTGGCCAATATCACATATCTTCAGGCCTCTGTCATGACTTCTTTTGGAATCAGTTTTGTGCAAAGATCTGATCTGAATATGCTAATGACATATTCATAATCATCATGTATTAACACATATTGTAAATTTGTTTAAAAAAATTAAAAAGACTTCTTTTTATGGGCGAGGTACTTTCAACACTAAAGCAAAATCAGTATTTAAATACACGGGTTCATTGTCAGTATTTAAATACACGAGTTCATTGTCAGTATTTAAATACACGGGTTCATTGTCAGTATTTAAATACACGAGTTCATTGTCAGTATTTAAATACTCACTCACTTAGATACTCACTCACTCACTCGCTCGCTCACTCACTCACTCACTCACTCACTCAACCACTCAACCACCAACCACCCACTCACTTGTTTATTTGTATATTTAGAGTTATCCATTTGTACGAGGCTGGGGACTATGTGATGGTTCGCAGCACAACCAGAGCATTTGAGGTAAATTAAACACTTCATTATTGTTTTTCAGCGGACAGATACAAGTTGGTTTCTTTTTGTTTAATAGAGATAAAGGTTTGAGTAGTGATTTGCTCATATTGATTATCAAGACAATATTGCTATGAAAGAAAGAAAGAAATGTTTTATTTAACGACGCACTCAACACATTGTATTTACGGTTATATGGCGTCAGACGTATGGTTAAGGACCACACAGATATTGAGAGAGGAAACCCGCTTTCACCACTTCATGGGCTACTCTTTTCAGTTAGCAGCAAGGGATCTTTTATATGCACCATCCCACAGACAGGGTAGTACATACCACGGCCTTTGATATCCCAGTCTTGGTGCACTGGCTGGAACGAGAAATAACCCTATGGGCCCACCGACAGTGATCGATCCCAGACCGACCGCGCATCGAACGAGCGCTGTACCACTGGGCTACGTCTCTCCCCCATATTGCTACGATGCTATCTGGTGTATTGTCTGGGATGTTGTACAAATCAGAACACTTTGACAGATCACGGACATAAGAATTTATTCGTCTCACATACAATTTGCGCATGACTGGTTAGGGAGTACCGGATGAATGTTTAGAACTCTCAAATAAATGTTAGGTGAAAGAAATAATAAGTTGATGCAAGCAACCATTTAACCAGAAATACCATTTCATGATGTAAGAGGCATTAAAGGCATATTGTCACAGACCACTGACCTATTTAATGGTCTAACAAAGTATTAACTGAACAAAAATGATTTGATTTGTCCCTAAATGTACTTTATTCAACGATCTTCATAACCACCATACTCCATTTATTAATGGCATTTTGTAAAAATAATTGAATTATGGCAATGGTCCATAATTCAAAAACTAAAATTGCCGAGAGGGTTGACATTGATTTTACTCCATCATGGTTCAGTTAAGGTGATGCAATAGCTAGATTTGGTTTCCAACAATAATATAATGTAATTTCTAATTATCCATTTTTAGAGAAATAAGGTCCTTAAATCGAACGAGCGCTGTACGACTGGTCCTTAAATCCGTGACAGTATTAAAATTTGGCAAAAAATCGAAAAAGTTGCGTTTACTTATGGGCATTTGTGGCCAGCTGTCCAGTATTTATGTCTATTATTCCCGATAACCGTGGGTTTTTTTTACCAGAATTTTTTTTAAAACTCGAACTATGATTCATATTGCAACATTTGGTTATTTTCGTTGTTGGTAAAACGATCGAATTTATCATCAAATTAGATGTCACAATCAGCTATCGATCACTGAAAATAACCGCGACGTTGTCGAGCGAAAATACTTGCCGAAAACCACTTTTTGATATCAAAATTTCAAGGTATTTTCAATTGAAAAAATCAAAACAAAAGCCACCATTTTAAAAAGAAATCATTTTTCTTTTATTATATTTCCGTTTCCGGTGAGTATCGTGTGCAAAACGGCGGGAAATATGAATTAGGGAATGCACTGTATACAGTGTACAGTATGTCGACTGACGTGACGTCGGGTGAGATATCTCGCCTGCAGTACTCAGAAGGTTAATTCCGTGACAGTATGCCTTTAACACGTTTAATATGATCAAAGAGTTAAAAAAGAAAATATCACGTCATGCTGTAATAGGACCAAGTTCCCTTGACACTGTAATGTTTGTTATTTTATATTCAATTTATTTTAAAGGGACACACCCTAGTTTCAGCCCATGAAAATGCAAATTAAGTTTAGTTAATCTACAAACAACCTACACATTTGGATAAAGTTACAAATGATTGAAACATGAGTCTCTGACTTTGAAATGGTGAAATACCTTCTAAAAATAGACTAAAACTCAACTCCATAAATGTTACTTCTCAGAAGCACGTGCGTTTTTAAAAGTATGAGAAATGCATTTTGTGATATTAAAAACACCAGGATGACAAAAAACAATTCGAATGTATGGAAATGGGTAATCTAAACAATACAATCTAAGTAATGTATGATTTTAGTTATCAAAAACGGCTCTAATAGTCAAAAAGTATGCCTTAGTGTTTAAAAACTAGGGTATGTCCCTTTAAACCTGGTGGTTTTTATTGTATACTGGAACACTACATTCGTGTCCATTAGATACCAATTACCTTACATTGCTTAAAAACGTATCCAGTTCTCTTTGGTCGTTAGATATGTTTTGAAACAACCCGTACAATGAATGGTATCTAACAAGGCATTCACGTATTAGCCTCTATATAGTACATGTATTTTTTTGTTGCAAACATTAAGAACTGTAAATTTGTTGTCTTAATGTAAAGCTACGTCTTTGTAGATTCCGCCTTTTTGTTGGCACATTCAGTTTTTGCAATCTAAAATAATGTACATTTTCTGGATATTCTGCAACAAATAAGACGTGGGGGTAGGGTAGTATGGAGACACCAGTGATAGGTTAGTTTTTGACACCAGATTCTCTCTTTGTTATCTCAGGTGAACATCAGAACGTTTCCCTGCGCGGGACTGTCGTGCATTTGTGCAGTGGCAATTCAAGACGGGAATGACTTGTTGTCTATAAATATCTGCGGCAATGATTGGTGCGCTCCACCGGCTCGAGTTCGTGTGTTGTCAGGACAACAGCTTTCTTCAGGAACAACGATCCAGAGATCACGTGACGGCCGTAACTTCATGGTTGGTGTTAGACTGCTTTATGGTTAGGGAGCTTGAGATCAGAAAGAGTTCTTGAGTTTTGTTCTAGTAATATTTTATGAAGCGATAACATAAAGTTTGCTTTGTTGTAGATAACATTACAATTGGTTATTTTCATTCACTCGTTCATTCATTCATTCATTCATTCATTCAACGCTGCTGAAGTGCCCTGACTCAGTTGGCAAAGGTCATATTATGCACCAGACACCATAGCTAGCCCTTTCTTCACGTTAGGGAAGAGGTGGTGATAAGAGAAGGTCAAAAGAAAGAAAAAGAAAGAAAGAAGCAGAAAGAAAGCAACCACAAAAATCCTTTAAAACATCCCCAAAAAACAACAAAAATCCCAACAAAACAACAACATTTTAAACAAAACACAAAAGCAAAGCAAAGCAACCCAGACTCCAAAATTCCCAAAAGCAAACAACAACAAAACCCCCTCCAGGGCTTCTAGATTATGGTAGCCCTACTCCCATAGCTAGTGATATTCAATGTTGGGCTAGTAAATAACTAATATTGCCATGCCCGACGGCTAGTGAAACATACGGGTCAAATATTGCAGTTAAGTCTATTTTGTAAATATGAATAACCTGCCCCCAGCCCAACCCCCCAATGTCAGTGTTTTAAGCTCTATCTCCCTCTTTAGGTGACATATATCTATTTATTACTATTATTTAGTAAAATTGTAATAACTTAAAGTAAAGTAAGGCTTGCGAATTTTTGGTCGTGGCTAGTAATTTATAAAAAAATCACTGATCCCATGGCTAGTGGATGTTTTAAAAATTCTAGAAGCCCTGCCCTCTTTCCTGTGAGATACCAACATCAAAACCCTCTCTTTCCTGTGACATACCAACATCAAAACCCTCTCTTTCCTGTGAGATACCAACATCAAAACCCTCTCTTTCCTGTGACATACCAACATCAAAACCCTCTCTTTCCTGTGAGATACCAACATCAAAACCCTCTCTTTCCTGTGAGATACCAACATCAAAACCCTCTCTTTTCTGTGAGATACCAACATCAAAACCCTCTCTTTCCTGTGATATACCAACATCAAAACCCTCTCTTTCCTGTGACATACCAACATCAAAACCCTCTCTTTCCTGTGAGATACCAACATCAAAACCCTCTCTTTCCTGTGAGATACCAACATCAAAACCCTCTCTTTCCTGTGAGATACCAACATCAAAACCCTCTCTTTCCTGTGACATACCAACATCAAAACCCTCTCTTTCCTGTGAGATACCAACATCAAAACCCTCTCTTTCCTGTGAGATACCAACATCAAAACTCTCTCTTTCCTGTGAGATACCAACATCAAAACCCTCTCTTTCCTGTGACATACCAACATCAAAACCCTCTCTTTCCTGTGACATACCAACATCAAAACCCTCTCTTTCCTGTGAGATACCAACATCAAAACCCTCTCTTTCCTGTGAGATACCAACATCAAAACCCTCTCTTTCCTGTGAGATACCAACATCAAAACCCTCTCTTTCCTGTGAGATACCAACATCAAAACCCTCTCTTTCCTGTGACATACCAACATCAAAACCCCCTCTTTCCTTTGAGATACCAACATCAAAACCCCCTCTTTCCTGTGACATACCAACATCAAAACCCCCTCTTTCCTGTGAGATACCAACATCAAAACCCTCTCTTTCCTGTGAGATACCAACATCAAAACCCTCTCTTTCCTGTGAGATACCAACATCAAAACCCTCTCTTTCCTGTGAGATACCAACATCAAAACCCTCTCTTTCCTGTGAGATACCAACATCATTAGTAATGTAATGCTCCACCACTCTTCCGTCAGCCATGACCATTTGGTCAACAATTTCCAATGTGATCACCGAGGCTGGTTTTCCCCAAGCATAGGTTAGGTCTAGTTAGGCACTATCTGTGACGCTGGAATCTTATGACAAATATGACAAGTTTAGAAACATATAAGACACATGAAAGATAAATTAAGAGTGGCGAGAACATTTAAAAGACAATACCGTATTGTATGACATATGTGACATGTTTAGTATGAAGATAGGAAACCAGTCAGTATTCTATATGGGATATTATTTGACATTCTTAACAGGAACATATAAAACAGAAGCTGTATTGGGTTTTTTTGGTCAGGTATCATTTTTTTTTTTAGCAAGAACATATTAACGAGACATTTTGTTCTTTGTTAGAAATCATCCAACACTGGAGCTAGCGTCTGACATGTTTCACAATAACATACAAAGAAGTAACTATTATTTGTAAGATATATTTAATATTTTAGAGAACTACATATAAAAAATTGTATTCTTTGTCATTTGACATGTTTAAAAAGAACATAATTATATAAAAGATAAACTGTGTCCTTTGTCAGATACCAGACACATTCTGGAAGAAAATACAAAAAAGAAGAAGAAACTGTACTGTTTGCCAGATATCTGACATATTCAGCAAAAATATATAAAAGAAAAACCTTATTATTTTACTAGATATTTAACATATTCAGCAACAACATATAAAAGAGGACCTTTATTCTTTGCCAGCTATCTGAATTATTCAGCAGCAACATAAAAAGAGAACCTTTATTCTTTATCAGATATCTGAAATATTTAGCAAGAATATAATATAAAAGAGATCATCTATTCTTTGTAAGATATCTCACATGTTAAGCAAACACACATAAAATATAACTTTTATTCTTTGTCAGATATCTGACATGATTAACAAAAGAAAGGAATGTTTTATTTAACAACGCACTCAACACATTTTATTTACGGTTATATGGCGTCAGACATATGGTAAAGGACCACACAGATATTTAGAGAGGAAACCCGCTGTCGCCACTTCATGGGCAACTCTTTTCGATTAGCAGCAAGGGTTCTTTTATATGCACCATCCCACAGACAAGGTAGTACATACCACGGACTTTGTTATACCAGTCGTGGTGCACTGGCTGGGACGAGAAATAGCCCAATGGGCCCATCGACGGGGATCGATCCCAGACCGACCGCGCATCGAGTGAGGACATGATTAGCAAGAATATATAAAAGAGAACCGTCTTTGTCAGATATTTAACAAGAATATATAAAAGAGAACCGTCTTTGTCAGATGTTTAACAAGAATATACAAAAGAGAACCGTCTTTGCCAGATGTTTAACAAGAATATACAAAAGAGAACCTTTTTTGTCAGATGTTTAACAAGAATATACAAAAGAGAACCGTCTTTGCCAGATGTTTAACAAGAATATACAAAAGAGAACCTTCTTTGTCAGATGTTTAACAAGAATATACAAAAGAGAACCGTCTTTGCCAGATGTTTAACAAGAATATACAGTAGAGAACCTTCTTTGTCAAATGTTTAATAAGAATACATACAAAAGAGAACCTTCTTTGCCAGATGTTTAACAATAATATACAATAGAGAACCTTCTTTGTCAGATGTTTAACAATAATATACAATAGAGAACCTTCTTTGTCAGATGTTTAACAATAATATACAAAAGAGAACCGTCTTTGCCAGATGTTTAACAAGAATATACAAAAGAGAACCTTCTTTTCCAGATGTTTAATAAGAATATACAAAAGAACCTTCTTTGCCAGATATTTAATAAGAATATACAAAAGAGAACCTTCTTTTCCAGATGTTTAACAAGAATATACAAAAGAGAACCTTCCTTGTCAGATGTTTAACAAAAATATACAAAAGAGAACCGCCTTTGCCAGATGTTTAACAAGAATATACAAAAGAGAACCTTCTTTGTCAGATGTTTAACAAGAATATACAAAAGAGAACCGTCTTTGCCAGATGTTTAACAAGAATTAACAAAAGAGAACCTTTGTCAGATGTTTAACAAGAATATACAACAGAGAACCTTCTTTGTCAGATGTTTAATAAGAATACATACAAAAGAGAACCTTCTTTGCCAGATGTTTAACAATAATATACAATAGAGAACCTTCTTTGTCAGATGTTTAACAAGAATATACAATAGAGAACCTTCTTTGCTAGATGTTTAACAATATTATACAATAGAGAACCTTCTTTGCTAGATGTTTATAGAATATATAAAAAGTAATCGTTTTTCCTCGACAGATTTCGTTCTCCTCCGGCAGCTGGCTGCGAGTGAGAGATCTGCAGCAGTATCTGAACGTCGAGGTGCAGGTGCCCGCCCAGGACTTCGGCCACACTCGGGGGCTGTGCGGCACGTTCGACGGTAACCCTAGCAACGAGTTCACGGGCCCAGACGGACGGGTGTTTCCCGACAATACGGACTTCCCGTTCGAGTTCTTCGCATCGTGGAGGTATTAATAAGCTATTCAGTAATACTGCATCCAGATCCACTTCCATGCCTAGGGCAGTTCCAGAATTCATCATTTGGGGAGGCGGGAGTGGGTGGGAGTGGGGGTGGGATGGTGTGGAGGCACCATAATTATTATATTATGCTTTGTGGTTTGTCTGCAGTGTTTTTTTTTATGGATTCATAGTTTAAATAAAAGGTTATTTTGTACTTCCTGGGTAACAATGGGTATACAAAACGTAACTAGCACTTCGAGCCCCACATGTAATCAATCCCAGAACAACTCATGTATTTAAATTTAAATCTCCTTCTCACAACGTTTACCTATTTTTTAAAGGGACATTCCTTAGTTTGCTCCATTGTAAGATGTTTCCGACTAATAAAATATTTCTTACGATTAAACTTACATATTAAATATATTTTCTTGTTTAGAATATCAGTGTCTGTATATTCAATGTGTTTCTGGTCGTTTTACTATTTCTAAGAAGCACAAACTGGATTTTGTCTTCAAATAATTTCGTACGTACGAAAAAGCAATATTTTAGAAAATAAAATGAAATTTAACCTGATATAAATATTCGAACGACCATAAACACGTTTAATATACAGCCACTAATATTTTATGCAGATATATGTTCGTTGTAATTACAATCGTTAAAAAGTTTCTACTAGTCGATAACATCTTAAAAATTGCAGCAAACTCAGTAATGTCCCTTTAACGTCTATTAACTTCTTACAAAATTAATACTACTTGAATAGTTACAACTTGTGCAACATTACCAAAAATGTAATGTATGGTTGTTATATATATGTCTATAATTCATTACCGGCGCTGAATATAATAAACGGTGTAATATTTATATGTCTCTATCACTCAGGTTGAACGCCGAGTCAAGCCTTATTAACGGTGTAGTGAGACCCCAGCCAACCAATCGACTTCGGGCACAGGTGGTCACAACCCAGTGTTTGTGTCGAGCGACTATCACGACTTTCGATTGTGGACAAAACAGAGGTATCCAGGATCCAGCTCGACTGGTAAGTGGATGATGATGATGATGTTGGTGATTGTGATTGTCATGGTAATGGTGATGATGAAGATAATAATTGTAATGATGATGATAATTATGAAGACAACGATGATGATGTTGATGATGATCATAATGATGATGGATGATGATGGTGATGCTAATAATTGTGATGATGATGATGGTGAAGGTGAAGATAATAATTGTGATGATGATGATGATGATGATAATGATGGTGAATATAATAATTGTGATGATCATGATGATTATGACGACGACGATGCTGAGGTTGATGATGATTATAATGGTGATGATGATGGTGATGATGCTAATAATTGTAATGATGATGATGGTGAAGATAATAATTGTGGTGATGATGATGATTATGACGACGATGTTGATGATGGTGTTGATCATAATGATGAAGATGATGATGTTGATGGTGGTAGTTGTGGTGGAGGTAATAATGATGCAGTGGCTATTAAACCAGATTCATTATATAGATAGTATTTGTATTGATCGTCATGAACTAAAACTGTCAACGTGGTGACCTGGTATCTTTGTATCAGACGGGTACCCACATTCAGTCCACGTCACAGTTATCTTCCCATTTAGTTGAACACAATCCTGAAATACATCTGCACAAGTTGTCTGATGTTTGACTGTGATTATTTCGTGGAAGTTAGTAGACTGAAGTTGACAGAGGAGAACAGTTTGATAACATGTGTAACTTGTTTTCATTGAAGACTTCTTGTTGTAATTCCTAACCATGCAAATGTATTACGTTCAGTGTAAAATGGGTGTACTCCGGTCAGGTTTAGCGAGTGTGTTTGTTTAAACCAATATTCTGGAAGAAAGAACTGGACAACAGTGTTGTCTTTTTCAGGATAATTTTCCTCCCAGACAGTCAAAGGTGCATAAAAACAAATCCACGGGCCTATTCATATTAAAAAGTGCTATAGCCACTAACGCTATATAGAAATAATTAAGAGTAAATACTTGTGGTCTGTGACCTTATTCAGCATAATTTAAAAGGACATTCCTGAGTTTGTTCATGTATTGTAAGATGTTTTCGACTAATAAAATATTTCTACGATTAAACTTACATATTAAATATATTTTCTTGTTTAGAAGATCACTTTCTGTATATCCAATGTATTTCTGGTCGTCTTAACATTTCTAAGAAGCGCAAACTGGATTTTGTCTTCAAATAATTCTGTACGTAAGAAAAAACAATATTTTAGGAAATAAAATGAAATTTAATCTAGTACAAATATTAGAACGATCAGAAACATGTTTAATATACAGCCACTAATATTGTATGCAGAAAAATATATTTGATATGTAATTACAATCGTTAAAAAGTCTCTGTTAGTCGATACAATCTTAAAAATAGCAGCAAACTCAGGAATGTCCCTTTAATACCTGACGTAATGCGCGTTTATGTGTGACAGTGCTTCTTACTCTAATAGTATCATCAACGGCCTCGGTGGCGTCGTGGTTAGGCCATCGGTCTACAGGCTGATAGTTATTGGGTTCGGATCCCAGTCGAGGCATGGGATTTTTAATCCAGATACCGACTCCAAACCCTGAGTGAGTGCTCCGCAAGGCTCAATGGGTAGGTGTAAACCACTTGCACCGACCAGTGATCCATAACTGGTTCAACAAAGGCCATGGTTTGTGCTATCCTGCCTGTGGGAAGCGCAAATAAAAGATCCCTTGCTGCTAATCGGAAAGAGTAGCCCATGTAGTGGTGACAGCGGGTTTCCTCTCAACATCTGTGTGGTCCTTGACCATATATCTGACGCCATATAACCGTAAATAAAATGTGTTGAGTGCGTCGTTAAATAAATCATTTCTTTCTTTCTAATAGTAACATTATTTTGCTATGTAAAATTAATTTCATTTATTGTTTGTGTTTATATTCAGTTAAGGTCTGGCCTCGTTTTGCGAAGCGATCTTAGGTCTAAGATCATCTTAAGTGCATTCATTACTGATGCAATTAAGGTGATCTTAGCGCTAAGATCGCTTCGTAAAACGGAGGCCCTGGGCACACACCTCAGCTATCTGGACTGGCTGTCCAGGGCCCCGTTCCACGAAAGAATCGTAGCTAAGGTTAACTGTAGTGACTTACGGTGAGTTTTACGGCTGGAACACGTAAACTTTACAGCCGTTCCACAAAGCAACCTTTTACGGTAGTCGTTTGTGTCCCTTTAATGATTAAAATCTTCTTTGCGAATTAGTTAAATAATAAAGTGGTTACCGACTTTTCAGAACATCTTGGATGTATTCATTGGTATTGGATATCCATCAGGCCCGTAGGAACCGGGGAGGGGGGGGGGGGGGGCACTGATATAGCGTTTGTGCCCGATCCGTCAATAACCCCCCCCCCCCCCCCCAATCCCAAAGTCATTGCACCCGATCCGTCAGTGCCCTCTACCCCCAACTCCCAGAGTCGTTCCTACGGGCCTGTCCATGAAGTAACTTTGTCAATTTATTTGCTAAGCGATTATTACCAGAAACATAAGACATGAGAGTTATCTCCCGTTAGTTATTAGTTGTTAGCTGTGCCTGAACCTTTGTTTTGGATATAGGCACCTTAATAAAGTTAAAAGAAAGAAAGAAAAGTTGTTAGTGGTTAGTGATAGAGAAGTTGGCATATTAGCCGTACACCTACCCATTAAGCTATCTGTCCAGAACATTGAGTTAGTGGTTAATGAGAGAGCATAGCGACCGTACACCTACCCATGGAGTCGATCTGAACGGCGTAGTATCCGTACACCTACCCATTAAGCCATCTGTCCAGAACATTGAGTTAGTGGTTAATGAGAGAGCATAGCGACCGTACACCTACCCATGGAGTCGATCTGAACGGCGTAGTATCCGTACACCTACCCATTAAGCCATCTGTCCAGAACATTGAGTTAGTGGTTAATGAGAGAGCATAGTGACCGTACACCTACCCATGGAGTCGATCTGAACGGCGTAGTAACCGTACACCTACCCATTAAGCCATCTGTCCAGAACATTGAGTTAGTGGTTAATGAGAGAGCATAGCGACCGTACACCTACCCATGGAGTCGATCTGAACGGCGTAGTAACCGTACACCTACCCATTAAGCCATCTGTCCAAAACAACGAGTTAGTGGTTAATGAGAGAGCATAGCGACCGTACACCTACCCATGGAGTCGATCTGAACGGGGTCGGGACGTAGCCCAGTGGTAAGGCGTTCGCTTGATGCGCGGTCGGTTTGGGATCGATCCCCGTCGGTGGGCCCATTGGGCTATTTCTCGCTCCAGCCAGTGCACCACGACTGGTGCACCAGAGGCCGTGGTATGTGCTATCTTGTCTGTGGGATGGTGTATATAAAAGATCCCTTGTTGCTAATCGAAAAGAATAGCCCATGAAGTGGTGACAGCGGGTTTCCTCCCTCAATATCTGTGTGGTCCTTAACCATATGTCCGACACCATATAACCGTAAATAAAAGGTGTTGAGTGCATCGTTAAATAAAACACTTCCTTATTGTTTGTTACAGCCCTGTAAGCGCTGTACGGACATCACGACGACACTGAGGGAACGTCAGAACAACACCAACCGCCTCATCGACGACATCGACGACGACCACACGCCAGAGCTGGTCCCAACAAGGACTCAAATAAAATGTGAGTATTTTACTCAAATACAAATATAACAGGAACAAAAACAATGTTTTTACACCGATATAGACAGAAACAATAATAAAAGGTGAGTTTTTACTCCAATACAAATATAAAGGAACAAAAACAATGTGTTTTACACTGATATAGACAGAACAATAACATAAGGTAAGTATTTTACACTAATATTTTTAATTCTTTATTACCATAAGCATTTGCTTATTGGTACAAACAATATACATGTATAATCAGTCGTGACAGAAGTTTGGCAATTTTACATTTGAACAGTTAAAGGCATACTGTCATAGACCACTGACCTGTTTCATGGCCTAACAAAGTATTACTTAAACATTTATATATTTGATTTGTCCCTAAATGTACTTTATTCAACCATCTACGTAACTACCATACTCCACTTATTAATGATATTTTGTAAAATAATTGAATTATGGCAATGGTCCATAATTCAAAAACTAACATTGCTGAGAGGGTGGATATGGATTTTACTCCATCATGATGTAGTTAAAGTGATGCAATAGTTAGATTTCGTCTGTAAAAATTAATGTAATTTTTATTTATTATTCATTAAAAGAGAAATAAGGTCCTTAAATCTGTGACAGTATGCCTTTAAGCAACTCTATAAATTTGAACATAGAAGGTCTAAGCCAATAATATAGGATCTTCTCGGGAGTGGCTGTCCTCCTATAGACAAGGCAATAGATAGATTCAAGGACTGCATTGTGCTGAGATACGGTCTTGATCGTTCAGATAGACAGCAAGAGTAACATAATGCATCTTGTACACTGATATAAACTGGGGCAATGTCAGTGTATATATTTTAAACGACTATATAACAGGAACAATGTCATAATGTATGTATTTTAAACGACTATATAACAGGAACAATGTCATAATGTATGTATTTTAAACGACTATACAACAGGAACAATGTCATAATGTATGTATTTTAAACGACTATATAACAGGAACAATGTCATAATGTATGTATTTTAAACAACTATATAACAGGAACAATGTCATAATGTATGTATTTTAAACTAATATAAAACAGGAACTATAACAATGCATGCATTTTGCACTTTAATATAGAACAGGTTAACAAAACGGCAAAATAAACATGAAGTTTTTTCGTTTAAATCCACGACTTCAACAACAACAACAACAGTAAAAATCAGCCTACTTCATAATGTTATTTTTCATAATTTGTTTTTACAAAAGAATCTTTTCTTCAAGTATGTTAATTTACCTCTGTGTATGTGGTTTAACAATTAAATTATAAGATTAGTCAACGATAACAATAACAATAACAATAACATTAATAACATTACAGGGCAGTATCAAAGTTTGATAATGACCAAAAATATTTATTAAATTTTAGGTTATATGTAATAAAGTTTATACCTTAAAGGCATACTGTCACGGATTTAAGGACCTTATTTCTCTAAAAATGGATAATAACTAAAAATTACATTGATTGTTGAAAACCAAATCTAGCTATTGCATCACCTTAACTGAACTATGTTGGAGTGCAATCCATGTCAACCCTCTCGACAATGTTAGTTTTTGAATTATGGACCATTGCCATAATTCAATTATTTTTACAAAATATCATTAATAAATGGAGTATGGTGGTTATGAAGATGGTTGAATAAACTACATTTAAGGACAAATCAAATTACTTTTGTTCAGGTAATACTTTGTTAGATCATTAAATAGGTCAGTGGTCTGTGACAATATGCCTTTAAAGTACACGCCCACAAAAACATTTGGCCCAAATAAGTTAAATTGACAGACCTTGGTGTTTAAATATACTGATGGAAAGAGATAAAGGAACACACAAATAGTACCAGATAATATTGACGGCAACCAAAGCCACCACCCAGAGTACAAGGAAGCTAACTGTGTTACTGGTAGACATACCCACATTACTGACATCCAATCCCACAGCCACCACCCAGAGTACAAGGAAGTTAACGGTGTTACTGGTAGACATACCCACAGTACTGACATCCAATCCCACAGCCACCACCCAGAGTACAAGGAAGTTAACGGTGTTACTGGTAGACATACCCACAGTACTGACATCCAATCCCACAGCCACCACCCAGAGTACAAGGAAGTTAACGGTGTTACTGGTAGACATACCCACAGTACTGACATCCAATCCCACAGCCACCATCCAGAGTATAAGGAAGTTAACTGTGTTACTGGTAGACATACCAACAGTACTGACATTCAGTCCCACAGCCACCATCCAGAGTATAAGGAAGTTAACTGTGTTACTGGTAGACATACCCACAGTACTGACATTCAGTCCCACAGCCACCACCCAGAGTACAAGGAAGTTAACGGTGTTACTGGTAGACATACCCACAGTACTGACATCCAATCCCACAGCCACCATCCAGAGTATAAGGAAGTTAACTGTGTTACTGGTAGACATACCAACAGTACTGACATTCAGTCCCACAGCCACCATCCAGAGTATAAGGAAGTTAACTGTGTTACTGGTAGACATACCCACAGTACTGACATTCAGTCCCACAGCCACCACCCAGAGTACAAGGAAGTTAACGGTGTTACTGGTAGACATACCCACAGTACTGACATCCAATCCCACAGCCACCATCCAGAGTATAAGGAAGTTAACGGTGTTACTGGTAGACATACCCACAGTACTGACATCCAATCCCACAGCCACCACCCAGAGTACAAGGAAGTTAACGGTGTTACTGGTAGACATACCCACATTACTGACATTCAGTCCCACAGCCACCACCCAGAGTACAAGGAAGTTAACGGTGTTACTGGTAGACATACCAACAGTACTGACATTCAGTCCCACAGCCACCATCCAGAGTATAAGGAAGTTAACGGTGTTACTGGTAGACATACCAACAGTACTGACATTCAGTCCCACAGCCACCACCCAGAGTACAAGGAAGTTAACTGTGTTACTGGTAGACATACCCACAGTACTGACATCCAATCCCACAGCCACCACCCAGAGTACAAGGAAGTTAACGGTGTTACTGGTAGATATACCCACAGTACTGACATCCAATCCCACAGCCACCATCCAGAGTATAAGGAAGTTAACTGTGTTACTGGTAGACATACCAACAGTACTGACATTCAGTCCCACAGCCACCATCCAGAGTATAAGGAAGTTAACTGTGTTACTGGTAGACATACCCACAGTACTGACATTCAGTCCCACAGCCACCACCCAGAGTACAAGGAAGTTAACTGTGTTACTGGTAGACATACCCACAGTACTGACATTCAGTCCCACAGCCACCACCCAGAGTACAAGGAAGTTAACTGTGTTACTGGTAGACATACCCACAGTACTGACATTCAGTCCCACAGCCACCACCCAGAGTACAAGGAAGTTAACTGTGTTACTGGTAGACATACCAACAGTACTGACATTCAGTCCCACAGCCACCACCCAGAGTACAAGGAAGTTAACGGTGTTACTGGTAGACATACCCACAGTACTGACATTCAGTCCCACAGCCACCACCCAGAGTACAAGGAAGTTAGCTGTGTTACTGGTAGACATACCCACAGTACTGACATTCAGTCCCACAACCACCACCTAGTGTACAAGGAACTACTGTGTTACTGGTAGACATACCCACAGTACTGACATTCAGTCCCACGGCCACCACCCAGAGTATAAGGAAGTTAACTGTGTTACTGGTAGACATACCCACAGTACTGACATTCAGTCCCACAACCACCACCTAGTGTACAAGGAACTACTGTGTTACTGGTAGACATACCCACAGTACTGACATTCAGTCCCACAGCCACCACCCAGAGTATAAGGAAGTTAACTGTGTTACTGGTAGACATACTCACAGTACTGACATTCAGTCCCACTGCCACCATCCAGAGTACAGGGAAGTTAACTGTGTTACTGGTAGACATACCCACAGTACTGACATCCAACCCCACAGCCACCACCCAGAGTATAAGGAAGTTAACTGTGTTACTGGTAGACATACCCACAGTACTGACATCCAACCCCACAGCCACCACCCAGAGTATAAGGAAGCTAACTGTGTTACTGGTAGACATACCCACAGTACTGACATTCAGTCCCACTGCCACCATCCAGAGTACAGGGAAGTTAACTGTGTTACTGGTAGACATACCCACAGTACTGACATTCAGTCCCACATTATATCTCTGTATTGTATACAGACATAACTACTTTAATAGTGAATTAAATTTGGTCTGAAATACCATGTGCTCCCTTATTTCTTTCTATCAGTTACTACAACGTATTTTTTTCACTATTAAAGCCGTTTTTGATAATTTGAATTATTTTATTATTATTTTATTATTTAGAATATTCATTGTCGTACACCTGTAGTGGTTCTGGTCATCCAGGATTTTGCAATACCATAAAATGTATTTTTTATAATTCCAAAAACGCACGTTCGTCTGAGAAGTAATGGTTATCGAGACAAGTTCTAGATATTTTTAGACATTTCCCTGTTTAAACATCACAGACTTTAGTTTCTCTCTATTATAACCTTATCCAAATGTGTTAACAGTTTGTAGATTAACTAAACTTAGTGTCCATTTTCATGGGCTGAAACTAGGGTATGCGACTTTAATTTACTACTATTTATAAATTTACATTATTGAAAAATCCAACATGGGTGACTGACAAATTAATATGTGACGTCACATGTTTGAATTTTAACTGCATATTCATACTGACAAAGCACTGGTTTCTATAATTTTAATCAATAAGCGATACAGATTTTTGTATACTTTATAGAGCAAACCACTGTTTACGCTGAATGGCAGCACATTACAATGTGAAATATGACACATGCAGCTTTTAGAATGCATCTTTAACAATATCATCATCGTTATCACCATCATCATCATCATCATCATCATCATCATCATCATAACCATCACCATCGTCGTCATCATCATCATCCTGCTCAACATCATAATCAGCATCATCATCACCATCGATGTCTTCGTCATCAGCATCATCATTTGCAGAAGCAGCAACAACAAGAACTTATTTAATTAATCCCCCACAATGTTTTAACATCAGTAATATCAATGTCTTCTTCTTCTTGTTCTCCACGACAGTTAATTTCACTGTCACAGTGAATACAGACATTCTAGGAGTGAGGCCTCAAAACAACCTGCCCGGGAGACCCACACCCACGCCGTGGACTATTCCACCAACTCGACTACCTCCCTCGTTCAACACGCCAAGACTGAACCTCGTTCCCAACGTGCCAATCAACATACCGCTGTACGTGCCAGGATTCGTCACTAGAACGCCAAGAACGACAACTCGCGCTCCAACAACCCCGATCCCGACGGTCGGTCCAAGGCCAGCGGTGATTACACCTCCCAGAAGTCGACCTTTGATCCCTCAGAGGTTTGATCCAATCATTAACGGCGAGGCGGCGAACAGAGTTTGCATGGAGGCCATGATGAATTTTACAATCGGAAGACGATGCATTGGGTTGGCTGGGTTCCACATACATGCTTATGTGAATGCATGTGTCTCAGACATGTTGGTACGTACTGGCAGACAGACGTGTACAAAATTACATTACATTACATTACAAAAATAAAATAAAATAAAATACCCCCCCCCAGAAACCCCCCCCCTCCCACACACACACTCACTTACAAAAAAACCCCAAACACCCCTCAAAACCACCACACAAAAACAACAAAACCCCACAACACAACACAACACAACTAACAAACACACACACCAACCAATCAACCAGCTAACAAACAAAAACATCTTGCCTATCGGTGTTTGTCATTTTTAAACATCCGTGTTGGAAGTTATTGGCATATCAGTATAGGATGGGTGTGTGGGATTTATTAAATAACAATACCGAAGTTCTGTCACTCTAGAATAATTAATGTTCTCATAACATGTTGATGAATTAAAATATATATTCTTGTGAAGGTTTTAATGGATAGACCGCAAGGCCGTAGCTAGGATTTTTTTTGGGGGGGGGGGGGGGGGGGTAACTGAGTAGTTAATAGTCTAAAACTCCTTAAACGGTTAAGAAGAGAATTTTCTTTAAGTTTCTATAAACAAAATTTCGGATTTGTTCGGGAGGGGTTAGAGGCAGTTTCCCGTCTTGGCCCCGGCTAGCTACAGCCTAGACCAGTATAGAAAACAAAATATTCATTGAAATCCATGTTTTGTTCACCCTAACTAGGAGTGCGTCGTTAAATAAAACATTCCCTTCCCTAAATGGGAGAGGAGCAGTGACCCATTATCCCACATCTGACACCACTCTGTCTTGTTCTGTCTCTTTGTCTCTGTGGTTCTCAGGCGAGTGTTTTACCATTGCGGTACATTTCATCGATTAAAAAAAAAAGAAGAATAAAACCCAACCAAAAAATCCCCCCCCCCCCAAAAAAAAAAGCAGCACAAAAATACCCAACCAAAAAACAAAAACAACAACAAACAAGCAAACGCAAACAAACAAACAAACACAGACACAAACAAACAAGCAAACAAACAATCATACAATCAAACAAATACATAAACAAATAAACTAAAAAACCCCAAATACCAATAAAAGGTTTTACCTCAAAGAAATTATTCACCTACATGTCTTAAGGTCACACTACACAGTTGACTTCCGGTGAGAGTTCTTTGATCACTGTCCACTGTAGCTCCTAATTGTAACATGTTGTGGTTAACATATTCTCATCTAGTAATTGGGGAAGATTTAAAACAATTGTTTTTTTTCAATGGTAAGCCTTCTGGTTGGATTTTGCCCATGTTATTTTGTAATGTTGTGCATTGACATTTTGGGACATGGGTGTATAGCGGAAGGGGCGGCAGGTATGAATAGGTTCTTAAATTACCTGTTCGGACCGGTACTACAGCCAAATATGGTTTAATAGCTAAACACTGAGACGGAAATGTTCTCAATTTTGGAGTGAAAATAAATGCTTATATAATGTATGTTCGCAATGGTTTATGTTGTTAGTGCCAACGAGAACCCGTTCTGTTGGCAATCTGAAGTTGGAAAATGTAACATGGATTTCAGTGCCAGATGACATCTGTGTAGTGAGACCTTAGGTTCTGTCATATACACGCAGTGTTGATACTATCTTAACTACAGCTATTGGTAATTTTAATTCCATGGTAACCAGGCTGCCCAGAGCACGTTCTTCCTGCAAGCGGCAGTGTCCGCCATGGAATCTGGGTGCCAGGAAGTCGTCTTTCGAAACATCACCAACTACGGTAGAGACAGACAGGGGGCGCGGCTACCACCGCCGGACGTGACGTCATTCGTCTGTCCCAACCAGTGTAGTTTGAGAGGCATCTGTATCCAAGGCAACTGTGTGTGTGATCGACAGTATACGTCATACGACTGTTCGGTGGAGATCAACAGACCACCAAGAATTCTGAGAATTCTCAGGTATAAAAAACCCCCAAAGTGGAATAAACATAATTACCGTATATTTTATTTAAAATGTAGGAATATTATGCATGCTATAATAATTAGAAATACCGTGAAATAACAGATGCAGAAGACAGAAAGAATTGGTTAAATAAGTAAAAAATAAATAAAAAACGGAAAGAAAGAAAAATGAAAAGAATGAATGAATGAATGAATGTTTAACGACCCCCAGCACAAAAATATCGGCTATTAGGTGTCATAAAGTATGGGGGGTGGGGGGGTGGGGGTGGGGGTGGGGGTGAAAAGAAGACCACTCATACCCTCCCCCCATCAACCCAAAGAAACGAGCAATTTATCCCCCACCCCACCCCAACAACAACAACTAAAAAAATGTATTACTGTGGTGGTGTACTGCTCGTTATGGAAGCCTTAAATACATGTAAATTGTAAAACAATTGACAAAATCATCAAAAAGGAGGAAACGGTTCGATAGATCACAGGATCGATCGCCCTCAATGGATTCGATTTTTTTTTTCAATCCCAACCAATGCCCCTATTAATGATTCATCATACAATGGACTAAAGGCAACGTCACACAATAAGAGTGCCTCGTACGACAATACCGACGAGAAGAACCGACTGCTCATCCAACCTATGAATTCGTAATATTTGCCTTGTCAATCGGCTAGTCTCGTGGTTGCTAGACGTGTCCTTCCCACAGGAAACGCTTTTTTCCATACTGTGGAATTTACTATAACTAATTTATTTCTGAGCCGATTGTTTTATAAATTGCACACAAAAATAGTCTTTTTTCCGCGTTATTTCCAAAACATTTTAACTTTTCTTCTTACGTCAAGCGAAACTGAAATTGTTTACAAAAAAAAAATGTTTTGTAGGAGGATGAGACGGACTATAGGTCAAAACATTCCTTTTCTTTCTACAAGACTTGTTAATTATTTTGTCTGTCTAGGAACGGTGTGTGTGACGCAAGGATGCGGACGTGTCTGATAGCGTTCCTGCAAGTGGAGAACGTCATGAAGACTCCCAACATATCGTGTCGAGTTCGAGATGTCAGGGTGAGGGCTACATAACTATCTGTCTGTCTGTTTTGAGATCGAGATGTCAGGATGACGCCTAAATAACTACATTGTATATGTCTGTCTGTGTTGAGATCGAGATGTCAGGATGATGCCTAAATTTAACTATATATCTGTCTGTGTTGAGATCGAGATGTCAGGAAGACGCGTAAATAAATATATGTCAGCCTGTGGCTAGTTTAAGATGCCAGGTTGAGGCCTAAATAACTATCTACCTGTCTGTGTCGTGTATCAGAGCTGTCTGTCAGTACGTCTGTCTGTCTGGACTCCCAACATATTGTATGTATGTATGTATGTATGTTTGTATGTATTGATGTATGAATATCTATATATTGTATGTATGTCGAGGTTGACTATTACATACATAGATATTAACGCACTGGCGCAGGGGATAATTAAATCCTTTCTGGCCTCACAAATTGTCCCATGCCGTTGCTGGGACTCGAACCTGTAGCACCGAATCGCCCGCAAATTGCAAGACTAACCACGATACGCTCTGAGCTATCGAAGCTTCCATAAAAAGGAAGTTCTTTAACTCAACCATATACATGGGGCCTACAATCTACGTGGTCGATCCCGCTTACGTGCATGAAACAGTGGGCAGACCTGGCACTGGCTAGTATGTATTGATGTATGAATATCTATATATTGTATGTATGTCGAGGTTGACTGTTACATATATAGATATTAACACACTGGCGCAGGGGATAATTAAATCCTTTCTGGCCTTACAAATTGTCCCATGCTGTTGCTGGGACTCGAACCTGTGGCACCGAATCGCCAGCAAATTGCAAGACTAACCACGATACGCTCTGAGCTATCGAAGCTTCCATAAAAAGGAAGTTCTTTAACTCAACCATATGCCTGGGGCCTACAATCTATGTGGTCGATCCCGCTTACGTGCATGAGTTCGAGATGTCAGGATGACGCCTAAATAACTGTATCAGAGCTGTCTGTCAGTACGTCTGTCTGTCTGAACGTCATGAAGACTCCCAACATATTGTATGTATGTTTGTATGTATGTATGTATGTATTGATGTATGAATATCTATATATGTATGTATGTATGTATGTGTGTGTGTGTGTGTGTGTGTGTGTGTGTGTGTGTGTGTGTGTGTGTGTGCGTGCGTGCATGCATGCATGCATCTGTCTGTCTGTCTGCCTGTCTGTCTATCTATGTGTATATCTATCTATGTGTATATCTATCTATATATCCGTCTATCTATCTATCTATCTATCTATCTATCTATATATCTGTCTGTCTGTCTATCTATCTATATTTGTCTGTCTGGTTGTCTGTATGTCTGTCTGTCTGTCTGTCTATCTAGTCCGATTCATCTGCCATCAACTGAGTTTGACGTCAGATTCATATATATTTACATAACTGGATGCTGTTGTGACCAAGTTGGCCTCATCGCATTTGCGCGATAATTAACATGTCAACTCGCCGTTTTAAATGGACTAGCTGTTAAGACGGTACTCCTCTAGCTGCTAATTACGACATTTCAACAAGTTATTCCTATTTCTCGAATGTCGATCCTTTTTTATGTATACAAACATAAAGTAATTCAATTTCTTTCGACCAATCAGATCAAAAATGGCGAGATGAACCCTGGGTCAGTTTTCGTCAGGGTCAACGCAGATTTCCATGGCGCACAGGAAGTTGCTTGTGACCTTCCGGATCCCAGAGTTCCAGAAGGTGAGGTTAATAACCCAGACATGTCTCAGACTGGCTTTTGACCTCGCGGATCCCAGACTTTCTGAAGGTGAGGTTAATAACCGAGACATGTCTCAGACTGACTTGTGACCTCCCGAATCCCAGAGTTCCTGAAGGTGAGGTTAATAACCCAGACATGTCTCAGACTAACTTGTGACCTCCCGAATCCCAGAGTTCCTGAAGGTGAGGTTAATAACCCAGACATGTCTCAGACTGGCTTGTGACCTCCCGGATCCCAGAATTCCTGAATGTGAGGTTAATAACCCAGACATGTCTCAGACTGGCTTTTGACCTCCCGGATCCCAGACTTCCTGAAGGTGAGGTTAATAACCGAGACATGTCTCAGACTGACTTGTGACCTCCCGAATCCCAGAGTTCCTGAAGGTGAGGTTAATAACCCAGACATGTCTCAGACTGACTTATGACCTTCCAGATCCCAAAGTTCCAGAAGGTGAGGTTAATAACCCAGACATGTCTCAGACTGGCTCGTGACCTTCCGGATCTCAGAGTTCCAGAAGGTGAGGTTAATAACCCAGGCATGTCTCAGACTGGCTTGTAATTACAACCTCTCGGATCCCAGAGTTCCTGAAGGTGAGGTTAATAAACCAGACATGTCTCAGACTGGCTTGTGACCTCCCGGATCTCAGAGTTCCTGAGGGTGAGGTTAATAAACCAGGCATGTCTCAGACTGGCTTGTGCCCTCCTTCATCCCAGAGTTCCTGAAGGTGAGGTTAATAAGCCAGACATATCTCAGACTGGCTTCTGACCTCCCGAATCTCAGAGTTCCTGAAGGTGAGGTTAATAACCCAGGCATGTCTCAGACTGGCTTGTGATCCCAGAGTTCCTGAAGGTGAGGTTGATAACCCAGACATGTCTCAGACTGGCAGAGGTATAGTTTCGACGGTGCAGTAGTTAAGCCATCAGACGTAAGGCTAGTAGGTACAGGGTTCGCATCCCAGAACCGGCTACTGTGGTTTAGCAAGTCAGTGGGGAGGTGTGAGACTACACTACACTAACGTCTCTCCCACTAACCGTTATGTTAAATACTAAAAACCAAACCACGTCCTCGACAGAGTTTGTTTGTTTTGTTTAACGACACCACTAGAGCACATTGATTTATTAATCATCAGCTGTTGGATGTCAAACATTTGGTAATTTTAGCATATAGTCTTACAAAGGAAACCCGCAAAAAAAAATTCCATTAGCAGCAGGGAATCTTTCACATGCTCCATCCCACAGGCAGGATAGCACATACTACGGCTTTTGATATACCAGTCGTGGTTGCACTGGCTGTGACGAGAAATAGCCCAATGGGCCCACCGACGGGGATCGATCCCAGACGGGAATCGTGCATATAAAAGATCCCTTACTACTAATGGAAAAATGTAGCGGGTTTTCTCTAGAGGACTATATGTCAAAATTACCAAATGTTTGACATTCAATAGCCGATGATCAATAAATCAGTGTGCACTAGCGGTGTCGTGACTATACATGAGTTATCTCCCATATTTACGAAGCAAATAAAGAAAGAAATGTTTTATTTAACGACGCACTCAACGCATTTTATTTACGGTTATATGGCGTCAGACATATGGTTAAGGACCAAACAGATTTTGAGAGGAAACCCGCTGTCGCCACTACATGGGCTACTCTTCCGATTAGCAGCAAGGGATCTTTTATTTGCGCTTCCCACAGGCAGGGTAGCACAAACCATGGCCTTTGTTGAACCAGTTATGGATCACTGGTCGGTGCAAGTGGTTTACACCTACCATTGTGCCTTGCGGAGCACTCACTCAGGGTTTGGAGTCGGTATCTAGATTAAAAATCCCATGCCTCGACTGAGATCCGAACCCAGTACTTACCAGCCTGTAGACCGATGGCCTGCCACGACGCCACCGAGGCCGGTGAAGCGAATAAAGTACGTTGCTGGCGATGGTAGGACAAAATTAAAGGGCCAGTCCCGAGGTTACAGTCCCAGAAACAATTACAACAAAATAATTTCATTTACTAATTTTTATAAACTGACAACTGGTGTATATTATAATATGATAAAGATTTTCTATGTACTCTATATTTTTAACAACAACAACAACAACAACAACAACAACAACAAAACACCTTCCCCCCAAAACCCCAACAAAACCCCCAGACTAAAACTTACTTATGGAGCTTGCACTTGTAGTTAACTCGTACGCCATACACAGTAACAATCAGTTTCAGTCGTGTTAATTTTATTGCACGATTTTGCTGTAGCATCAATGTCATCGCTATGGAGCAGGCAATCAGATATTAATTGTTTTATAATTATCTCCAGCGTATTCGGCGGGTATGTAACAATTTATATTTTCCACTATCATAAAAGAATCTGCTGCTTTTTTTAAAATACATACTTATTGTATTATTTAAATATCGATTTCCGTGGCTTCCCGATTTCGTTGACTGTAGATGATTGTTTACAACGGGTGTGTAATAAATTATATCTCCCACAATCACAGAAAAGTGTACTGTTTTATGTGTAATATTATTTCTTTCATTTAGATATCGGTTTCCGTGGCTACCTGATTTCGTTGACTATAGATGGTGTGGCATTTAGCAATGAAATCTTATACATGGTGTTTGACTCCGAGTGTTTAAGCTGTACCCGTCAGGGAAGTTGTGGTATTAGGGTAAGTACATTGAATATAAAGTTAAATGTTATTTCTATGTTTTATTTCGATATCATATCATAGTTAATTTGCAGAATGAAACTTTCTTCTTCTTCTTCTTCTTTTTAGTTGCACAAATAATATATAACGTGCGTCTTCCAGAACAACGGTTAATTTTTACTATAGGAAAACGTGTGTTTCATATAAGATAACATATGTTTTGCGTTGTAAAATAATGTATTTAATTTAGGATAGAATGTTTTATGTTGCATCATATATGTTTAATCATTTTACTTAAGATTAACTGTTTCATGAATGCTGTTGGATATTTAGGAATTCAACTGTTTTGTGTATAATAACGGATGTTATGCAGGTTAACCATTTATATAATATGGCGTGTTTTGTGTAGGTTATGTTTATGAAAAGCGATGTGTCTTTTTAGGATAACATGCTTTACGTTGGATATCGTGGGTTTAAATGTAGGCTAACGTGTTTTACCCCAGATGTGTATTATGTAGGATATCACATGTTTTATTTAAGACAGCGTGTTTTATTTGGTATAGCATAGCATGTTTTATGTAAAATATCACGTGTTGTATTTAATATGGTTTGTGTTTTATTTAGTGCAGCGTGTGTTTTATGTAGGCTATCAAGTACCACGCATTTTATGTAGGATATGTATTTTAGGATATCATATGTTGTATGTAGGATATCATATGTTGTATGTAGGATATCATGTGTTATCTAGGATTTCATGTGTTTATGTAGCTTAAAACATGTTTTATGTAGGATAGCACGTGTTTATGTAGGATATGATGTGCTTTATTTAGGACGGCATGTTTTATTTAGTGCAGCGTGTGTTTTATGTAGGATAAGAATAATTGGTTTATATAGGATATGAAGTATTTTATGTAGTATGAAACGTGTTTTATGTAGGATATCACGTGTTTTATGAAGGATATCACGTGTTTTATGTAGGATATCACGTGTTTTATGTAGGATATCACGTGTTGTATGTAAGATATCACGTGTTGTATGTAGAATATCACGTGTTTTATGTAGGATGTCACGTGTTGTATGTAGAATATCACGTGTTTTATGTAGGATATCACGTGTTATATGTATGATATCACATGTTTTATGTAGGATATGATGTGTTTTATTTAGGACGGCACGTGTTTCATTGACAACACATGTCGACGTGACCGAGAACCACACCCCACAGATACGTCCCTGCTTTGTGACATCAGTCGAAGTCAGGAACAATGGACTCTCCTTGGTAAGAAATCACAATACACAAACGATGGGTTTTATGTTGTTGTTTCAATCACATTTAAATGTAACAGAAGACATATCAAGCGCAAGGATTAGGTCCGCACCTGGCCTAAAATAATAGGGGTGAGAGAGAAACAGTGAAATAAAAACCAGGGTGCAGTCTTATACTTCTGTAACTGGAGAAAGATCACTCTTAAATTAGAAAGGACATTAGATTGATTTCTTATCTAAATTCTTAAAGGGACATTCCTGAGTTTGCTGCAATTTTTAAGATGTTGTCGACTAACAGAGACTTTTAACGATTGTAATTATATATCAAATATATTTTTCTGCATAAATATTAGTGGCTGTATATTAAACGCGTTTCTCATCGTTGTAATATTTGTACTAGGTTAAATTTCATTTTATTTCATAAAATATAGTTTTTGTCGTACGTGCAAAATTATTTGAAGACAAAATCCAGTTTGGGCTTCTTAGAAATATTAAGACGACCAGAAACACATTGAATATACAGACACTGATATTCTAAACAAGAAAATATATTTAATATGTAAGTTTAATATTTTATTAGTCGGAAAGATCTTACAATGTAGCAAACTCAGAAATGTCACTTTAAAAACAAATAGTCCAAGAATATTATAGTCGAGTGTTTTAGTTCTTTTACATGAAAACGTAGAGATAGGGAATGGAATATAGTGTTGGGTGGCAAAAGTTGAAAGACGAGAAGTGATGTTCGCTTGGGAAGAAGAGCATCGATTTCAAAGCAGAGGGAGAAACAAAATGTGGATTAGATGGGTAAAACATACACTAACCTTTCTTCGTGTTTCAGTGACGGCTGTAGCAACACGAGAAATAGTTCCATCCTGTGAAAGGAGCTCTGTTTATGACCGATGGGACATCTGGACAAGGTATGTACAAGTACACAGTACCATTGCTGTCTAAAACATACAATGCACTTTTGAAACATTCAATTCACATTTAAAATATGACCCATTTACCATTGGAACCTACACAAATTTAACTTTTTAAATCGTACAAAATTACTGTTGAAAATAAACTTGTCAAACATACACAATTTATTGTTGAAACTTACAAATTTTACTTCTGAAACATACAAAGTTTACTGTTGAAACATAAAACATTTAAGGATTGTTTCTTATTTCTTTTACGTTCAACTCACGAATCATCTGCACATTGTGTGAATCGGCGAAGCCATTCTCACATAAGTTTGCAGATTACTTTTTTTTGTTCATACCTAAATGAACGTAAAAGAAATAACAGACAATACTTATAATTAAATTTGAATCAAACTTGCTAATAATAACACTAAAAGTTCAAACTTTATTTTGAATTATTCGTGGTCCGTAAACAATAACGCTCAATAAGACAACTTGCCCATATAAAATGACGTCATATTGTATTGAATGTAATGGAAATTTAATTATTTATTGTTGAATCATACAAAGTTTACTTCTGAAAGACACAGAAGTTATTTATGAAACATAACAAATTTACAGTTACAAAATTACGTTTAAAACATAAACAAATGTTTTGAAACATACATAATGTAATTTGAAACATACAAAATGCACTGTAAAAACAGTCAAAACCTTGTTTTCAAACACAAAATTTACTATTGAAACGTACAAAATTTACTGTTGAAACATACCATATTGACTGTTCGCATTTGGAACATATAAAATGTACGTTTGAAACAAACTAAATATACTTTGAAGCATACAATATGTACATTTCAAACATTAAATGTTGAAACATACAAATCCTGTTTTCAAGCATACACAATTTACTGTTGGAATGTGCAAAAATTTACTATTAAAGCACAAAATGTACTGTTGCAACATACAAAATTAACTTTTGAAACATAAAAAATTTACTTTTGGAATATACAGAATTTACTGTTAAAATATACAAAACTGACGTTTGAAAGATACAAAATTTACATTTAAAAACATAGAAAATTTACTTTTGAAACAAAAATGTACCACGTTTAGGCTACTGCTGAATCATAAAATTTTCTATTGAAACAAATTATAAAATGTACGTCAGAAACTCACTGTGTGTGTGTGTGTGTGTGTGTGTGTGTGTGTATGTGCGCGCGTGTGCGTGCGTGTGTGTATGCATATATAATTATTATTATTTTAAAACCAGTAATCGCACGGGCTGTCAGTGTTCGTTCGACGCGACCCGCAGAGACTGCGCGTGTTGCGAGCGAGGAGGCTGCCAGTGTTCACAACCCAACCAGTACCAGTGCGCCCTCTGTGGCCAGGAAGTGCAACAGTGTGGACGACGTGAGTTACCGTTCTTGGCATATTTTATTATATATTATTATTATTATGATTATGATTATTTTTATTTATTTTTGTTTGAGGGAGGATGGGGTGTCCGTCGATGGGGTCATTGGGCTATTTCTTGTTCCAGCCAGTGCACCTCGACTGGTGTATCAAAGACCGTGATATGTACTATCCTGTCTGTGGGATGATTCATGCAAAATATCCCTTTGCTACTAATGGAAAAATGTAGCGGGTTTCCTCTTTAAGACTATATGCCAAAATTATCAAATATTTGACATCAAATAGCCGATGATTAATAATCAATGTGCTGTAGTGATGGACGTTAAATAAAAAAATAGTTTAGGGAAAACCAACTGCCCGAACATATGCCTTGTGTTCTTACTGACTCATAATTAACCGAAAAGGTACATACCTCGGAATATATTGTGTAGTCTAGACCATTTTTATAGAGGTTTCGTTGTCCCAGTCTAGATCATTATTGTAGAGGTTTCGTTGTCCCAGTTTAGACCATTACTGTAGATGTTTCGTTGTCCCAGTCTAGACCATTATTGTAGAGGTTTCGTTTTCTCAGTCTAGACCATTATTATAGAGGTTTCGTTGTCCCCGTCTAGACCATTATTATAGAGGTTTCGTTGTCCCAGTATAGACCATTATTGTAGAGGTTTCGTTGTCCCAGTCTAGACCATTATTGTAGAGGTTTCGTTGTCTCAGTCTAGACCATTATTGTTGGTTTCGTTGTCCCCGTCTAGACCATTATTATAGAGGTTTCGTTGTCCCAGTATAGACCATTATTGTAGAGGTTTATTGTCCCAGTCTAGACCATTATTGTAGAGGTTTCGTTGTCCCAGTCTAGACCATTATTGTAGGTTTCGTTGTCCCAGTCTAGACCATTATTATAGAGGTTTCGTTGTCCCAGTATAGACCATTATTGTAGAGGTTTCGTTGTCCCAGTCTAGACCATTATTGTAGAGGTTTCGTTGTCCCAGTCTAGACCATTATTGTAGGTTTCGTTGTCCCAGTCTAGACCATTATTATTGAGGTTTCGTTGTCCCAGTCTAGACCATTATTGTAGGTTTCGTTGTCCCAGTCTAGACCATTATTGTAGAGGTTTCGTTGTCCCAGTCTAGACCATTATTGTAGGTTTCGTTGTCCCAGTCTAGACCATTATTGTAGGTTTCGTTGTCCCAGTCTAGACCATTATTGTAGAGGTTTCGTTGTCCCAGTCTAGACCATTATTATAGAGGTTTCGTTGTCCCAGTCTAGACCATTATTGTAGAGGTTTCGTTGTCCCAGTCTAGACCATTATTGTAGAGGTTTCGTTGTCCCAGTCTAGACCATTATTGTAGAGGTTTCGTTGTCCCAGTCTAGACCATTATTATAGAGGTTTCGATGTCCAGTCCGAGAACTGATCCGCCAAGAAGTTTCCCGTTCATGTCCGCGTGGTGGTATACCAGGTATAAGCATATTATCGTTGTGATTCGAAGTACACAGACTCGGAATAGGGAAGCAAGTGTAACACGTAGATGGCGAAAGGACCGCCAAAAAACGCATTAAAGTGTTGGTCGGGATGGCATTAGCCTAGTTCAGATAAACCTCAAACTGATATTTGTTGAAATGCCGAGCTTGATTTCCATTTAAGCCGATTACGAGAACTGAAACCACTACGTCTAAACTGATGACGTAGAACACGGAAATCTGGTATTTCTCGTTGTGTTGAATCTGGGACAGGAAACCATTATGTCTGAAATGATGACGTAGCCCACGGAAATATGTTATTTCTCATTGTACTGGATTTGGGACAGGAAACCACTGCGTCTGAACTGATGACGTAGACCACGGAAATCGTAGGGTCCGTTTTTGGACGGGATAAAGAAACCTCTATGATGAAAGTTATGGCTGTGGAATAATTATGTAGTATGTGCTATCCTGTATGTAAGAAAGTGCATATAAAAGATCCCCTGCCGTTAATGGGGTGGGGGGGGGGGGATATAGAGGGTTTCTTCTGAAAACTGTGTCAGAATTATCAATACCCGATGATTAATCAATGTATGTGCTCTAGCGGTGCCCTTAAACAAATGTTATAACTTTAGCATCAGTGTCATGCCTGTGTCATGGTATGGTATGGTATGGTATGGCATGATATGGTATAGGTATTAACGTGCACGTTCAGAGCAAGCTGTTTTAGTGCACGCCTGTTATGGGACAGGAAAGGGTTGGGTGGAAGAAGGGACCGCCCGCGCTGGTAGGTGCAGTAGAGCACCGGCAGCCCGACCGGGGTCGGTAACAGGCGGGGGTTGGTTTTGATGCTATGGAATTTGGAATGTCAAAAGGGAAAAAGTATGCAATTTGAATGAAGAAAATTTGGCGCCTTTTTTATTGGTCCGCCGAATTGGAAAGGGGAGCTATATATGTTTTGGAACTTTGCCGAGAATAGCTGGTTACTAGGACGTAGTTGGTGTTGGGATGTCTCCCTAGGTTGCCCATAGGAGCCCTTAAAAGGGCCTGATTGATTCAGATCGTAATTATGTAGTTGTGTGTAAAGGCTCATATAGACTGGATGCGGCGTGTGCGTGCAGTCCGGCTAAAACAATAAATCAAAATACATGAGAGCGTCTAGACTGGATACGTGCGTCTGAAAACGCATGCGGCAGCCGGAATGAAATAATCGTATATGGTGTATATGCCTCAAAACGCATGCGGCAGCCGCAATGAAATAATCGTATATGATGTATATGCTTCAAAACGCATGCGGCAGCCGCAATGAAATAATCGTATATGGTGTATATGCCTCAAAACGCATGCGGCAGCCGCAATGAAATAATCGTATATGATGTATATGCTCAAAACGCATGCCACAGAGGCATCAAACGCAACAGTCGCACCGCAACCAGTCTGTATTAACCGTTAGACATTCCTTTCTTCGTCTCTCTGTCTCGCAGGTCAACCTTCGCCCCAGTTCGGTATTGACGGCTGGACGAAATCATTGACTGGCTGCCCGTGCGTGTTTAACCGCTCACGTAACGACTGCGCCTGCTGTCAGAACAACGGGTGTCAGTGTACGGTGGAACACCGCAACCAGTGCTCGCCCTGCGGGGTCCCAGACGTTTGCGGATCGAAACCGGACGTCTTCGGAGCTTTACGGACGGAGTTTTAGACATGTGAGACATGATGTATTTCTTGAAACAGCCAGTCGCATGTTTTTGTTTTATGTGTGTAAATTATTTGTATATATTTATATATGAGTTGGAAGCGGGGCAGGTGTGATGGGGGGTGGGGGGTGGTGGGGAGGAAGGAGCACTGGACCCCATACTAAGATGAAGATTATAATTCCCCCTCCCAATTCAAGCTGCTATATAATTGCACCCGCTCACCCCAGTTGCTGAAATCTTCTGACGCCTAAATAATGGTACGTTTATTTATTGTGTTGTTCATTTGGTGCTATATATCTTGTAGAATAGTTCATTAGCATATTATATATTGAAGTAAAAAACCCAACCAAAAATATAACCAAAACAATACAAAAACCCCCACTTTCATTCACCTTTCTCATCTGTCACCCTCTGCATATCATTCTCATTATCTTAATATAAAAAAAAAATCCAACAACAACCACTCCAGTAACAGGCAACCCCCTTCTCCCCCCCTCCAAAAAAAAGAAAAAAAAAAAAGACAACAAACAAACAAAAAAAACAACAACACCACAAAAAAACCCCCAAAGAACAAAAACAACATACAAACAACCAATCAAAAGAAACACACGCAAAAAAAAACCCCATGCCCCCCACCTCCTACCAACCAATCAACCCACCATCCAACAAAATAAACTTAAAATAAATGTTAAGGATTTTGAATTTCTTCTTTGTTAAATGAAGCTAATTAAAAGGTCATGATGATCTTTATTTAAACTTGACATTTAGTAATCAGTGGCGGATCCAGAAAATCCATTTGGGTGGGGTGGGTGGGGGTGGCGATGACATGAGGCGGAATGCCAAGGGAACTTTGGGGGAGGTTTGGACTTTGATCGTAAAACATTTAAATTTAATATAATAAAATTATAACTGTCGCAAAATTTAGGGGGGTGGGGGTGGAGGCGGGCCCCTGGTTCCCCCAGTTCCACCTCTGGCAATGGCTACCTTTCACCAGTTTTAGCTTAAAGATGTTGTAAAGGTCAACGTGACACATTATCATTCTCTACTTGCCATTACATACGACTCAAATGCAAATAACGATAACTCTTCATGGAGTGCAGTCTGCCTCAGTCTTCACCTAAAAACTAAATTCGTGACAGAACACATCGAGTTTGTGGCAGAGTCAAGGCGGCAAGTGTGTGTGTGGGTTGTTTTTTTTTGGTGGTTTTTTAAAACATTTATTTATGTAAGTTCATTTCAATTTATTTGTATGCTTAGATCCAGTTAATGTTGAAGTACGCTGTCCTGGACAGAGGTTAATGGTTATATTAGTCAGTGGCGGATCCAGAAATCCATTTAGGGTGGGGTGGGGTGGGTGGGGGTGGGGGTGGGGGGGGGGAGGGGGTAGGGGGTTGTGTATGTGGGGACAGTAACATGAGTTGAAATGCCGAGGGAACTTTAGGGGAGGTTTGGAGGGGATCATAAAAAAATGAAAATTAATATATAATAAAATTATAACTAACACAAAATTTATGTGTTTGTTTGTGCATTGACAAAAATGTATATACCTATGTATTATTTTTCTGGATAAAACATTGTTAAATACCGTGAGCTGTTTTTGTGGGGGGTGTATGTGGGGACAGTAACATGAGATGAAATGCCGAGGGAACTTTAGGGGAGGTTTGGAGGGGATCATAAAAAAATGAAAATTAATATATAATAAAATTATAACTATCACAAAATTTATGTGTTTGTTTGTGCATTGACAAAAATGTATATACCTAAGTATTATTTTTCTGGATAAAACATTGTTAAATACCGTGAGCTGTTTTTTGTGTCGTGGTTAAGCCATGGGACATAAGGCTGGCAGGTAAAGGGTTCGCAGCCCGGTAGCGATTTTTAACGACTCAGTTGGTAGGTGTAAGACCACTACACCCTCTTCTCCCTCTCACTCACTCATCACTAACAACTAACCCACTGTCTTGGACACCTGCCCAGGATAGCGTGCTTGAACGTTCATTGGATATACGAACATACGTTGAAATGAATGTTTTACATGGTGTCTGTACAGTAATGTTTTGAACTGTATTTTTAAAACATTTAAATTCTTACGCCAATCCATGTATTTATATGACTATATAGATTTGTAATATGTGTTGTACATACAGCAGTTTGTTACTTTTATATGACTATATAGATTTGTAATATGTGTTGTACATACTGCAGTTTGTTACTTTTATATGAGTATATAGATTTGTAATATGTGTTGTACATACAGCAGTTTGTTACTTTTATATGAGTATATAGATTTGTAATATGTGTTGTACATACAGCAGTTTGTTACTTTTATATGAGTATATAGATTTGTAATATGTGTTGTACATACAGCAGTTTGTTACTTTTATATGACTATATAGATTTGTAATATGTGTTGTACATACAGCAGTTTGTTACTTTTATATGAGTATATAGATTTGTAATATGTGTTGTACATACAGCAGTTTGTTACTTTTATATGACTATATAGATTTGTAATATGTGTTGTACATACAGCAGTTTGTTACTTTTATATGACTATATAGATTTGTAATATGTGTTGTACATACAGCAGTTTGTTACTTTTATATGACTATATAGATTTGTAATATGTGTTGCACATACAGCAGTTTGTTACTTTTATATGAGTATATAGATTTGTAATATGTGTTGCACATACAGCAGTTTGTTACTTTTATATGAGTATATAGATTTGTAATATGTGTTGCACATACAGCAGTTTGTTACTTTTATATGAGTATATAGATTTGTAATATGTGTTGTACATACAGCAGTTTGTTACTTTTATATGACTAGAATGCAAATAAAGTTATGTTCTGTTTAAACATTTAGCTATTATTAATTTAGACAATGATTGTGGACTTATTTAGACAATGACTTAGGACTTATTTAGACAAAGACTGTGGACTTATTTAGACAATGATTGTGGACTAATTTAGACAATGACTGTGGATTTATTTAGACAATGATTGTGGACTTATTTAGATTATGATTGTGGACTTATTTAGACAGTGGTTGTGGACTTATTTAGACAGTGACTGTGGACTTATTTAGACAGTGATTGTGGACTTATTTAGACAATGACTGTGGACCTATTTAGACAATGACTGTGAACTTATTTAGACAATGCCTTTGTAGTTGTTATGGAAATAATAGTATTACGTATTTAGATAATGTTTATCTATTTATCAGATTTAGAAAACGCTTATGGTCTTATTAAGAAACCATTGGGTTATTTCTCGATCCAGCCAGTGCACCACGACTGGTACATCAAAGGCCATGGTATGTGCTATCCTGTCTATGGGATGGTACATATAAAGGATCCCTTGCTGCTCATCGAAAATAGTAGCATATGAAGTGGCGACAGCGGGCTCCCTCCCTCAATATCTATGTGGTCCTTAGCCATATGCCCGACGCCATATAACCGTAAATAAAATGTGTTGAGTGCGTCGTTAAATAAACCATTTCCTTCTTATTCAGAAATGTATTTGTGTAGTCTAGACCGTTATTATTTAGTTCATGTTTATGGAATAACTGCGAAGTTATAAACATGTTTAGAGTATTATTATTGTTGTTGTTATTGTTATTATTATTATTATTATTGTTTGAATTGTATTGGACTCCATGTGGTATAGATGTGGTTTTCAAATGTTGATATGTATTCATTTAATTTTCTCTTTGGGTCGGGCATTGTGCATTAAGAAAGGGTTCATTAAACTGATAAACAAAATGTCGTGGAATGCGCTGTCCTGCTGTGGAAACATGCATATGTATGGGGTTAGGTTCGTCTGAGTGTAACCAGACCAAAAAGCCCACTAACGTATGGGGTTATTTCCAGTTCTAACCGGTGTGGTACACGAAGGGTGTTACGTAATTTAACGGGTCTGCCAGTGAGTGGCAGCCTTCCTAAGGCGGCGCCAGAAGGGTGTAGTGGATATATTGGTGAGTAGCAGCCCTCCTACCGGCGGTGCAAGGAGGGTGTAGTGGATCTATTGGTGTGGCAGCCCTCCTACAGGCGGCGTAAGAAGGGTGTAATGGATCTATTGGTGAGTGGCAGTCCTCCTACAAGCGGCGCAATAAGGGTGTGACATATATATTGGTGAGTGGCGGCCCTCCTACAGGCGGTGCAAGAAGGGTGTAACGGATCTATTGGTGAGTGGCAGCCCGCCTACAAGCGGCGCCATAAGGGTGTAACAGATATATTGGTGAGTGGCGGCCCTCCTACAGGCGGTGCAAGAAGGGTGTAACAGATATATTGGTGAGTGGCAGCCTTCCTACAGGCGGTGCAAGAAGGGTGTAACAGATATATTGGTGAGTTGCAGCCCTCCTACAGGCGGTGCAAGGTGTAATGTCCTGCAGAGGATGTCCTGAGAGTTGGCAGTTATTCATGGAAACAATCATGACTTTCCCAAAATAGCCTTTCCACTCTGCCTTGTGCAGAGATATGGCTTTGATTAAGGAAAACGGTTTTGATTACGGAAAACGGCTTTGATTAAGGAAACGGCTTTGATTAAGGAAAACGGCTTTGATTAAGGAAAACGGTTTTGTCATTCAAATTTGATTTGCGTCGGATTAGAGATCTTATGGACACCAGCTTTTAAGTCTGATCAAATTTGAAACCCAGCAACAGATGACCTTTCGCCTGTGAATCAATAGTGATTGTTTCCCAGGCGTGTCACCAGAGGGGGTTTGGCGGTGCGAACAGGAGACATTAAATTGACTAGTCCACTACATAAAATGTACACCTTTCAAAAGTTCTGGTGACACCCAGTTTTCCAGCTGTAACACTAGCACTGTCAATAGCAATTTATATATATGCGTGGTGTCTATACACGATGGTGCATACCACGGTCTTTAATGTACGAAGACTGTTAGACAGGCCTGGAAACAGATTTTAGTTTTTTTTTAATGTAAAAATATATATTTGTTTTCACAGCTTTTTTTTCTTATAATTTTGTATTACACATGAAGTTAATAAAACAGATACTATTTGCATGTTTTTGTTCGTTTCATTCATTAATTTCAATTATTTTTGTGCATATATCCCATTAAGGTTTAAGCACTCTGTCCTGGCCACATATCTGGACGTAGCCCGAGTATTCTGACGGTAAGAGAGCTAGACGGACATTTGGACATCTGTTAATGCTTTCTTACAGTCAGAGACCAATCTATGTACTTTGTTAGCAATCGCTGCCCACATTTTGCCTAGTTATTATGCTTATCCTGTAGACCACAACAATTAAAGGGGAAAACTATTATTTCTGTTATTTCAGCCACATTGTACGATGACCTAGAGGTCAAATGAGCGATTTTTTAATGCAGCTATGCGTATGACGTCAATACCTGCTTTATTGTTTTACCTTCAATTGAAACGGTGGATGCAGGATAAAAAGACGGGATGGGGCCCACCCCTTAATGCGTGTGCCCCCCCCCCCCTCCGTCGATATAAAATGTCAAACAAATCACAGGAGAAGCAAAAGCCTGCAACTAGTAGTGTCTCGCTTTCCTTTGAATGGTCACTAAAACTGGTACAAACAGCGGTCGCAGAATAAATTATATTTCTTACATATCCGTTGGCGAGAACACCATGCGTTATTTTTAATAACACATAGTTGTTTACACACGTACGTGTGTTAACAATTTCAAGACATACGACTGGCTGCTCCAAGGTGATAACCAGGTGACTAATGTCATAAGACCAATAAAAAAAACAGCATGGTGGGAAATCGATTACCCTGTGGCGTATACTTAACATGACAGTCATGTGTCTGTGACGCGTAAGTCAGCTACAAGTGCAAAGGGTTGTAAATATCTTTTAGTCGATAAAGATGTTAAAATTTGCTTAAAACCTGGTTTTTGAGGACATGTAAGAAATAGAATAATACATTCGTGTCCGTTAAATACCATTTATCTCACAACTCGTTGTTTAAAAACGTATCAAACTCGCTTTCGTCCGTTAGATACATTTTAAACCAACTCGTAGTGAGATAAATGGTATCCAACGGCCACTCATGTATTATTCTCTATTCATTTACAAAGATGGCTAAAAAACCCACCCCAAACACAATTCTTCAATTGTTGTGATTTCAGTACCATATTTTACGTAGAACTGAAGCAACAAATATAGTTTTATATAACTTGGGCATTCTACAGAACAATGGGCAATTAAAGGTGTCAACATATTCAATTTAATAAGCATAGTGGTTTATTAAGCATTATACACAAACTATACACGTTTACAAATTAATTGACGTAAAATGTAATATATTAAACAAGAATATATGGAAAAAAACCCTAAATAAACATACAACTTTACAAATGAATTATTATTGTAAATAGTACATACATTTAAGAAAAATAAAACAATCTAATGTAAATGAATACACAAACCATACGATTACAAATTAATTATTAACGTAAAAAGGTGCATAGATCTAACAAGCAGTGTTTTTATTTTTGGGTATGAGGTTATGGAACTGAATGCAACCACAATCAACAGAGGGTATGTGGGGCCTCCCCTAGAAATAAAATGGATTAAGTTTAGGTTTAGGGTTAAGAAAATCATACATTCCTGATAAGAGTAATTAATGTTGTTAAAAGGTTAACTTTAAAAAACAAAAACATCTGCAAATATACTTTGGTATGGCGTCATACCCGTTTTACCCTCTGGCAGAAACCCTGACAAGAATAATGATCATAAAACACTAAATAAATACACAAACTACACCTACACAAGTTTACAAATTAATTATTAACTTATTAGTACATATATCTAATAATAAAAAAGAATTAAACTAAATAGAAACGGATTGAAGAATAGACAAATATACAAACCACACGTCTACAAACAAATTATTAACTCAAAATAGTACATAATATATCTAACAAGAATAAAAATTAAACTAAATAAAACTACACGTGCATTGACAGTACAGTGAACATAATGAAAATTGAGAGCCTTGACTAGGATCAAACTGCAGTTTTGAAAATAATTCCTTTCTTTTGCTATTCTTTCTTTCTCGAATCTCAATTTATCTTCGAAATTCTATTAATTTTAATGGAATGTCCTTGATTCATTGTGAAGTGTTTCTCAGAAAAATATTTCTCTACTCTCGTTATGATCACTTATGAGTCACATTGGTAACGTTTTATTGTTTTTGTAACGATGGGTATTATAAGTCGGGTGCACGATGACTTTAACCTCACGAAAAAGTGAACACTCCAAAATAATATTTCTTATAGTCGGATTTCCGTCGTCTTGGTCTTCCCTCCTTTGACTGGTTAGAAGAGACAGTGGGACTGCTAGAGCCGAGAGTTGCTGCTGCAACTGATGCTGCTGCTGTTACTGTTCCAGCTGCTACTGCCCCTACTAACACCGCCCCTGCAGCTATCAGCGCGAAAGGTGCAAACGCTACTGCACCCATTGCCACTGCAGCCTTAGACTTAAAAATAGAAAGAAGAAAACCCAATCACTATTAGAATAGAGTTCCAATTATTCAACTTACGAGCGCTAGCGAACTCTTTGTGATCAGGGCCCAATTTCACAAAACATCGTAAGCCTAGTTTTGCACGTAAATCTACAACTAAACCACAATTCTTATTACTATTATAGTACAACAAATATAGTTAGAAATATACACATTTCATTTTATTTTGTCCTTAAAATGCTCCATTTTCCGTAATGATGAAATTCTCTTCATAAAATAGGATGGAAATGTTTTATTTATCGACACACTCAACACATTTTATTTACGGTCATATGGCATCAGACATACAGTTGAGGACCACACAGATATTGAGAGAGGAAACCCACTGTTGCCACTTCATGGGCTACTCTTTTCGATTAGCAGCAAGGGGGCTTTTATATGCACCATACCACGGCCTTGATATACCAGTCGTGGTACACTGGTTGGAACAAGAAATAGCCCAATGGGCCCACCGACGGAGATCGATCCCAGACCGACCGCGCATCGAGCGGGCGCTTTAACCACTGGGCTACGTCCTGCCCTCGTGAAATAGATGCCAACTCTCACTGCCTCATCCATTACCCTTTCATCAGCCTTCACACTCTTAGAACCTATAGTAGGCCTATGTGAGAAAGGGAGCTACCCCCAGAACCATCAGTTGATTTAGCCACCTCCTTGTGGTCTTTACTCTGGATCTTCAAACATCAGTTGAAATGGTGCTGAACATTCAAGTCTAGGTGATAATTACTAGTATAAAGAACTTCACACAACGTTGGTTTGAACTTTTTTTTTTTATCTGAGCTCACATGTGTCAAAAAGAAATATTCTTTTTTTCCCTGTGTACTTTGCGGCTTTATTGCCGTGAAGATGGGGGGGGGGGGGGGGGGGGGGGGGGGGTGGTGGTGTTGAAATGACACCTACATGTAATATAAGGAACATTTAGTCTTAAAGAAGCAATTTCAGGATGAGAATGGTGAAGGTTTTTTGTGAATCCAAAATACCCCCCAAATTATGATAGTATAAAGAGTGAAAGAGATGGGGATGGAAACGAAGGTGTGCCAGTGAAGGGGAACGAAAAGGATGAAAGGGTGAAGGTTGAGGAGAGAGTGAAGGTTAAGGAGAGTGAAGGTTGAGGAGAGAGTGAAGGTTGAAGAGAGGGTGAAGGTTGAGGAGAGAGTGAAGGTTGAGGAGAGAGTGAAGGTTGAAGAGAGGGTGAATGTTGAGGAGAGAGTGAAGGTTGAAGGGAGGGTGAAAGTTGAAGAGAGAGTGAAGGTTGAGGAGAGGGTGAAGATTTAAGAGAGAGTGAAAGTTGAGGAGAGAGTGAAGATTGAAGAGAGGGTGAAGGTTGAGGAGAGGGTGAAGGTTGAGGAGATGGTGAAGGTTGAGGGGAGAGTGAAGGTGGATGAGAGGGTGAAGGTTGAAGAGAGGGTGAAGGTTGAAGAGAGGGTGAAGGGTGAGGAGAGGGTGAAGGTTGAGAGAGTGAAGGTTGAGAGGTGAAGGTTGAGGAGAGGGTGAACGTTGAGGAGTGAAGGTTGAGGAGAGGGTGAAGGTTGAAGAGAGAGTGAAGGTTGATGAGAGGGTGAAGGTTGAGAAGAGGGTGAAGGTTGATGAGAGGGTGAAGGTTGAGGAGAGGGTGAGGAGAGGGTGAAGGTTGAAGGGAGGGTGAAAGTTGAAGAGAGAGTGAAGGTTGAGGAGAGGGTGAAGATTTAAGAGAGAGTGAAAGTTGAGGAGAGAGTGAAGATTGAAGAGAGGGTGAAGGTTGAGGAGAGGGTGAAGGTTGAGGAGATGGTGAAGGTTGAGGGGAGAGTGAAGGTGGATGAGAGGGTGAAGGTTGAAGAGAGGGTGAAGGTTGAAGAGAGGGTGAAGGGGTGAGGAGAGGGTGAAGGTTGAGAGTGAAGGTTGAGAGGTGAAGGTTGAGGAGAGGGTGAACGTTGAGGAGTGAAGGTTGAGGAGAGGGTGAAGGTTGAAGAGAGAGTGAAGGTTGAGGAGAGGGTGAAGGTTGAGAAGAGGGTGAAGGTTGATGAGAGGGTGAAGGTTGAGGAGAGGGTGAGGAGAGGGTGGAGGTTGAGGAGAGGGTGCAGGTTGAAGAGAAGGTGAAGGTTGAGGACAGGGTGAGGAGAGGGTGAAGGCTGAGGAGAGGGTGAAGGTTGAAGAGAGGGTGACAGTTGAAGAGAGTGAAGGTTGAGGAGAGGGTGAAGGTTGAGGAGATAGTGAAGGTTGAGGAGAGAGTGACGGTTGAAGACAGGGTGAAGGTTGAGGAGAGGGTGAAGGTTGAGGAGAGAGAGTGAAGGTTGAGGAGAGGGTCAGGTTGAGGAGAGAGCGAAGGTTGCAAATGTTGAGGAGTGGGTTGAGGTTGAGGAGAGGGTGAAGGTTGAGGAGAGGGTGAAGGTTAAGGAGAGAGTGAAGGTTGTAAATGTTGAGGAGTGATTTGAGGTTGAGGAGAGGGTGAAGATTGAGGAGAGTGTGACGGTAGAGGCAATGAGAGTTGAGAGTGTGAAGGTTGATGAAAGGGTAATGGATGAGGCAGTGAGAGTCGTCGTGAGTGTTAAGGTTGACGAAAGTAATGGAAGAGGCAGCGAGAGTCGTCGAGAGTGTGAAGGTTGACAAAAGGGTAATGGATGAGGCAGTGAGAGTCGTCGAGAGTGTGAAGGTTGACAAAAAGGTAATGTATGAGGCAGTGAGAGTCGACGAGAGTGTGAAGGTTGACAAAAGGGTAATGTATGAGGCAGTGAGAGTCGACGAGAGTGTGAAGGTTGACAAAAGGGTAATGGATGAGGCAGTGAGAGTCGACGAGAGTGTGAAGGTTGACAAAAGGGTAATGGATGAGGCAGTGTGAGTCGTCTAGAGTGTGAAGGTTGACAAAAGGGTAATGGATGAGGCAGTGAGAGTCGACGAGAGTGTGAAGGTTGGCAAAAGGGTAATGGATGAGGCAGTGAGAGTCGTCGAGAGTGTGAAGGTTGACAAAAGTGTAATGGATGAGGCAGTGACAGTCGTCGAGAGTGGTCACCGCTGTGTTTATATGTATATAATAATTATATGTATACATCATATGTAAGCACGGTAATAAAGCATGTTTTATAGTGTAGTATTGTATTGTATATTGTGTATTATATTGTGTTGTATTGTATTGTAAGGATTGATTTCTTTGAGAATTGGGTGAGAAAAACACATGCAAAAGGACTAGCAATAAAAACTAATAATCCAGCAAAATTCTTCGAGAATCCATTAGAAGATGAGATTTTAGTTTAAATATTACTGACCTGCGAACTTTCTACATAACCATATCGACACCATTTGGCAAAGTGTTCACAGTTTTTCAAAAGTAAATCACAATGTTCACCTCCAATTTTTGACCTCGCTCTGCGCACGATTTCTGCTCCAACAAAAGGGCTGGAAATATAATTTCAGAAGAAAAAGCTAAATCAAATTCCGTAGTATTTATAACATAATAATAATGTATGTACAGAATTTCCAATATGGGATATCATATAATAAATGACCTACATATTTACATTCGTAACTATAAAAAGGAAAATGTGCTCTATTAGTATAAAAGTGTTTGTGGATTGTTTTTTCTCCATATCATTAATCCTCCCAGTTATTTGAAACTAGGTGTGGTCTAGGAACATGTCGACTGTAAGACAAGAATATCTAGAAAAGTTAAAGTTTGTTTTGTTTAACGACACCACTAGAGCACATTGATGTATTAATCATCGGCTACTGGATGTCAAACATTTGGTAATTTTGACATATAGTCTTAGAGAGGAAACCCGCTACATTTTTCCATTAATATATCAAAGGCCGTGGTATGTGCTATCCTGTCTGTTGGATGGCGCACATAAAAGATCCCTTGCTGCTAATGGAAGAAATATAACGGGTTTCTCTACGACTACTATGTCAAAATTATCAAATATTTGACATCCAATAGCCGATAATTTAATAAATCAATGCGCTCTAGTGGTGTCGTTAACCAAAGAAACTTGTTCACGATTTACAGTCATGCGTTATGTACAACAATGGTCTTATTGTACTCGATTGTTAAAGTTTGGTTTGTTTAACGACACTACTAGATGATATTGATTTATTAATCACCGGCTATTGCGTGTCAATCATAGGTTATTTTTACACAGTCAAAGAGATGAAACCCGCGGCATTTTTCCATTAATAGCAAGGGTTCTTTTATATGCACCATCCCACAGACAAGATAGCACATACCACGGCCTTTGGTATACCAGTCGTGGTGTACTGCTTGGAACGAGAAATAGCCCAATGGGCCCACCGACAGGGATCGATCCTAGACAGACCACGCATCAATCGAGCGCTTTACCTCTGGGCCATACATGACTGTTTGTCGGTATGTGCGCGACTCTAGGATATCTGCAGCCCACTAATCTTGAAAATAAAGGGTAGTCCAACTTATTGGTACCAATGAGCACAAATAGTCTAATTTAAAATATGCTGAGATGTCGTTAAACATATTTCTTTTTTGAAATGCAGTTCCCCCCAACGTCCCACAAAAACCCTCAACACCACTCCCCTCCTTACCCCCCAAAAAAAAAGAAAAAAAGAAAAAAAAGAGGTTTTAAATAATTTTATAATTTGTACGATTTACCTACGATTGCTTTCCCATGCTACTTTCGAGTCTGCCTGGACATCCAAAAAGTCTTTTTCGGCAACGCGCCCATCACGTGTCAGTTCTATGACATTGTCGTCATCAGCAGGTAAAATAAATTTGATTTGACACATTTCAACGGCAAATACCTAACTGTGGTCCTGTGGAAGGCTGATTTTTGCACGAATTAAACGAAAATGCTCGAATCTTGATGACAACATTTTGTTTTGTATTTGAATTACTGCCAAACAGCTATATAGGGTTGGAAATGAATCACTATATGAATGACAATTAATATTGTGTGTAGAACGATGAAAACACATGGTAAAAAGGTCGCAGGTTAGCACATTTCCCCCGAATATCTCTATTGTTTTGCCGGAATTTGAGGATTTGCTCCAGCACTAGAGAGAGGGTGGAGTGGGTGTGGTGAGTGGGGATTTGATGAGGGTGGTGGTGGGTGTGTATGTGTGTGTCTTGGGGGGGGGGGGGGGTATTGGGGGCACACGTACATGGTGTTTATTATTAGATTCATTCGAGTATAATACGTGATAAACCGGCCTCGGTAGTTCAACTATCAGATTTACGGCCTGGTAGGTGCTGGGTTCGCATCCCGGTACCGTCTCTCACCCATAGTGAGTTTTAAAGGCTTAAAAGGGAGATGGGATATACACACATACACGCATAGAGAGAGAGAGAGAGAGAGAGAGAGAGAGAGAGAGAGAGAGAGAGAGAGAGAGAGAGAGAGAGAGAGAGAGAGAGAGAGAGAGAGAGAGAGACAGACAGACAGACAGAGAGACAGACAGACAGAGAGACAGACAGAGAGAGAGAGAGAGAGACAGGGAGAGAGAGAGAGAGAGAGAGAGAGAGAGAGAGAGAGAGAGAGAGAGAGAGAGAGAGAGAGTATATACATGTATTTGAGGGCCCGAACCTGTTGGTGGGGGTTCGGAGGTATGCTCACCCAGAATAAGTTTAAATATCAGATGTTAACACAGGGCCTATGGCATCTCCTGACTTTTGAGCACAGTAACAGGAAAAAAGAGGAGATCATGGCCCTATCGTCCCTCACACACAGAGAGAAATGCATACACACATCCACACATATATAGCACACACACACACACACACACACACACACACACACACACACACACACACACACACATCCACATCCACACACATACACATATGTATACACACAAGTACACATATATACAAACACACATTCACACACACACACACACACACACAGAAATGCATACACACATGCACAGAAATGCATATTCACGCATACAGGGTGTATACTACCAAATCAAATCCCATAGATGACAATAGTAACATATGTTGCTAAAACTCCTACCTGCAGCGTATCAATCGACATAAACGCCACGGATATAAATAGTACCACCACTCACGCTTAAAGTGAATGAGAAAAAAATTGAGGTGTGTGTCAAGCTGCTCATTTCTGAGATAACGGGTAGCGTTTATGACTACCCTAGTTCCGCAAAAAAATCGAGTACTTTTTTTCATAGGTACCCCATACATGTTTCAAGCACAAGGCTACTTGACACAGTGGTACTAGATGAAATAAAATTGCATACATTATTTGCCCAGATGAAACATTGGTTTTTTGTACAACCATCTCACAATTATCACCAATCACAGGACTTGTAGTGTTCACTTCTCTATCAAACGTTCGGTACACCCGGAAGTTATTTGGTTTAGTACTACCTATACTGATAACATACATTTTTCAAAAAGTATCCAGCTATGTGTGTTTATGACAAACAGGATCTGGTGTATTCTGGCATAAACTGACATCCTCACTGAAACTGTTGTTTCTACAGTGCAATCTAATAACGACGCACTCAACACATTTTATTTACGGTTATATGGCGTGGGACATATGGTTAAGGACCACACGGATATTGAGATAGGAAACCCGCTGTCGTCACTTCATGGGTTACTCTTTTCGATTAGCAGCAAGGGATCTTTTATGTGCACCTTTCCACAGACAGGGTATTACATACCACAGCCTTTGTTATACCAGTTGTTTAGAACTGGCGTGAACGAGAAATAACCCCAATGGGCCCGCCGACTACATACACATACAGATAATTTCACAAACACACACACACACACACACGACATTTGTATTATTTTAAAGAAGTTTGTTTTGTTTAACGACACCACTAGAGAACATTGATTTACTAATCATCGGCTATTGGGTGTCAAACGTGGTATTCTGACATACAGTCTTAGAGAGGAAACCCGCTACATTTTTCCATTAGAGGCAAGGGATATTTTATATGTGCCATACCACGGCCTTTGATATACCAGTCGTTGTGCACTGGCTAGAACGAGAAATAGACCAATGTGCCCACCGACGGGGATCGATCCCAAGCCGACCGCGCATTAAGCGAGCGCTTTACCACTGAGCTACGTCTCGCCCTTATTGTAAAGTTATTTGCATTAGGAAGTAAAGAAATATAGTTTTGTAGGAGGCAGGATGAGCTGCATTAGTATCATGCACAACAAATTCCTTAATTAACCCATTTTGACTTAGTGAAGTTTAGATAGGTTTGGTGTTGCACATTCATAAAAATCAGTTATGCCTACCTAGTGGAATCAATGCAACATTCTATTAAAGGTATATGAGGGATCTTTTATTAACCAATGTTTTTTTGTTTTATATAACCAAGAAATATGTTTGAAATCTAGATTACCGTAACGAACTTACTTCTCCAATTAACCCTTTGTCGTCTATAGGCACTTCAGTTTTGGTGTCGGATGGAAATTAAATTTCATTAGTATAATTTTAATGAACATGTTACACTACGCCTAGATATATAATTTAAAGTGTTCTTTCATCACTATACTTCAGTACAACAGGCGCGGGACGTAGTTCAGTGATACAGCGTTCGCGTGGTGCGCGATCGAACTAGGATCGATTCTCGTCGATGGGCCCATTCGGCTATTTCTCTCTCCAGCCAGTGCACCACGACTGGTAAATCAAATGTCGTGGTATGTGCTATCCTGTCTATGGGATGGTGCATATAAAAGATCCCTTGCTGCTAATCGAAAATAGTAGCCTATGAAGTGGCGACAGCGGATTTCCTCCCTCAATATCTGTGTGATCCTTAATTATATGTCCGATGCAATATAACTGTAAATAAAATGTGTTGAGTGCGTCGTTAAATAAACCAGTTCCTTGATCCTTATAGTAGCTTAAACATGATTTTATTTACATGTACGAAATTATTGGCATAGTGCCTATACTAACTTACTAAGTTAGGAATGTCCCTTTAAACTCCATTTGCCAATTAACAGATTACTTTAGTTTGCAAGTGTAAACATAAATAGTACTATTATGGGCTATTACTCGTATATCCAGATAACGGTACTGACAGTGTGATCCTCTCAAATAATATTTTTATGCATACATATTACCGCATTCGAAAATGTACACAGGAAATAATATATGCAATAAACAGGTTTAAGAGTGAATTTTGTTATTAAAATCATTAAAATCTTCTTTAAAAAAAAGTATATTTTATTAGAGAAATAAATGTAAATAGTATGAATAAGGTATGTTTTTTGGCAGAGAAAAGTAAGCACTAATTAAGATCCATTCTTAACATACAAATTAGGTACAGTGCTGCTATCTGTATATCCAATAGCCGATGATTAATAAATCAATGTGCTCTAGCGGTGTCGTTAAATAAAGCAAACTTTTTAACTGTTCAATACATCACTTACATGAATACACAGTCCAGTGGTTGTATGTAGTGCGACCGAAAATCACCAAATCGCCAGGTTCCAAATAGTCCGACATATTGTCTCCGTACGCTAGTCTTCTCCGTGCTTATTTTTGTAGATCTAATTTCAGGTTTTGAACACAATTATGTTTTTATCTTCGCGGTGATATGGCTATTTGTCCCTTTTATGTGATAATACACAATTATATTCGTGTTGTTTCGTTAACAGACTCAGAAAAAAAGTGAGCATACGCCAAGCAAACCACACACTACAGTAAGAGGTCTAAACTACTTGGTTGCCATAAATAATATTTTAACAAACTGTATGTCACGGAATTCCAAGTCCGGTGTTAATTACAGCTGGGTTACCCCAAACCTTCCCGGGGATTGCAACAAACATTGCTCATAACACGACCTCTATGCTACTTCACACAATAGGGAACCATTGTTTTGACACCCAATAGCCGATCTGGGATTAAAAGGCATTCTGCCAAGTAAAGAAGAATAATGGTAGAAACACCACATTCATTCATTCATTCATTCATTCATTCATTCTTTCATTCATTCCAATTTTTTTTCGTGCTTATATTCAATTAAGGTTCAAGCACGCTGTCCTGAGCACACACCTCTGCTATCTGGGCTGTTTTTCCAGGACAGTGGTTTATTAGTGGTTAATGAGAGAAAAGAAAGTGCAGTGGTCGTACACCTACCCATTGAGTCGTTAAAAACTCGCTCTGGGTGGGAGCCGGTACCGGGATATGAACCCAGTACCTACCAGCCTTATGTCCGATGGCTTAACCACGACAGCACCGTGACCGGTTGGGAGAAACACCACAAGTGAACACGAGGAAATGATTAGACTGTCAATCATGATATACTGACAACGAACATGTGGTTTTCAACCAAACAAACACTGCGATGGACTGGTGGCAGTGTGTGGCACTACCAGTCTTCCTGTGCGGTCTCTATAGACTTCATAATTGTCTTGAATATGTAAAATTTAGACATGTACACTACTCCAGGGAGACTATGAAAGGATTTTTTTTTGTTGCCAAAAACAAACAAACAAAACAACACAATTGTGACGGAAATGACATTTAGTTTTTTCAATATCTTTATTCAAAATCCACAATGAAGAAAATCTTTATCATAGGCATAGAAACCTTCATACCCTTGTAACTTGTGCATAAAATATTTGATCATGAATTATGTAATTAGTTAATTGATTCTTATAACTAATTTGAAATGTCGCGTCCATCACGTTTTTGATAATAAAAGTTTATTTTTCTATAAAAGTTAAAAACAAAACCTCATGTATATTTTCCTACTTCTTATTTGTTTTAAAATATTCTCCATTTAATTTTGAAGAATTTCATTTGACCAACAAGTTCGCCTATTGCATAAATAGTCTCGCCCGATATTTTTAGAATTTATATGCTCCCGAATAACGCTATAAAAGGCGAAGTGTAATTGGTCGATATTTAAATTGTTATTTATAGATGGAATGTCACCTGGACATGGGAGTCCACGCAATGCTGTTAGATCTACTGGTAGACCAGTAGAACTAATTTTAATCAGATTGCTACCAGCCTGTAGTCCAATGTCCCTTTAACCAATGAATTCTTACAGAGGTTGCAACACATATTGTACATTAGAAATATATTCTAATTGTAGCATTTATAGCTTGTCTTCAGTCGTCTGTGTATCTCGCTCTTTTTCTTCCCGGAGCTGTGTACGTTGGGACTACTAGAAGAGAGAGTAGCCGTTGCAACTGATGCTGCTGTCGTTATTAATGTACCTAATACTAACGCCGGTGCGACCGCTCCTGCAGCTGCCATCCAGACAGGTGCTAAGAGAGCAGTACCAAACGAAGCCCATGCAGCTTTAGCCTTAAAAAATAGAAAGAAAGAAAGAAATGTTTCATTTAACGACCCATTTTATTTACGGTTATATGGCGTCAGACGTATGGTTAAGGACCACACAGATATTGACCCGCTGTCGCCACTTCATGGGCTACTCTTTTCGATTGACAGCAAGAGATATTTCATATGCACCATCCCACAGACAGGGTAGTGCATACCACGGCCTTTGATATACCAGTCGTGGTGCACTGGCTGGAACGAGAAATAGCCTCTAGGAGACGTGCGACAGGATGTTTCATCTCTCTTGCACTGCCTGTAGGTGGACTGCCACTGCCCTAGGCGATTCGTGAAAGGATGTTTCATCCCTCTTGCACTGCCTGTAGGTGGACTGCCACTGCCCTAGGCGATTCGTGAAAGGATGTTTCATCTCTCTTGCACTGCCTGTAGGTGGACCGCCACTACTCTAGGCGATCGTGAAAGGATGTTTCATCCCTCTTGCACTGCCTGTAGGTGGACCGCCACTGCCCTAGGCGATTCGTGAAAGGATGTTTCATCTCTCTTGCACTGCCTGTAGGTGGACCGCCACTGCCCTAGGCGATTCGTGAAAGGATGTTTCATCTCTCTTGCACTGCCTGTAGGTGGACCGCCACTGCCCAAGGCGATTCGTGAAAGGATGTTTCATGTCTCTTGCACTGCCTGTAGGTGGACTGCCACTCCCCTAGGCGATTCGTGAAAGGATGTTTCATCCCTCTTGCACTGCCTGTAGGTGGACCGCCACTGCCCAAGGCGATTCGTGAAAGGATGTTTCATCTCTCTTGCACTGCCTGTAGGTGGACCGCCACTGCCCAAGGCGATTCGTGAAAGGATGTTTCATGTCTCTTGCACTGCCTGTAGGTGGACTGCCACTCCCATAGGAGACGTGCGACAGGATGTTTCATCCCTCTTGTACTGCTTGTAGGAAGACTGCCACTCCCTAGGATATTCGTGAAAGGATGTTTCATCCCTTCTGCACCACATATAGGAGGACCGCCACGCCCTAGGAGATGTGACACAGGATGTTTCATCTTTACTGCACTACCGGCAGGAGGACCGCCACGCCCTAGGAGATGTGACAGGATGTTTCATCCCTCCTGCACCACATGTAAGAGGACCGCCACTCATATAGGAGATTCGCGAAAGGATGTTTAATCCGTCTTGTACTGCCTGAAGGAGGACAGCCACTCCCCTAGGAGATCAGTGACAGGATGTTTCATCCCTCCTACATTGTCTGTAAGAGGACCGCCACCCCTAGGAGATCCGCGACATGTTTCATCCCTCCTACACTGCCTGTAGGAGGACCGCCACTCCCTAGGATATCCATGACAGAATGTTTCATCTCCTGCGCAGACTGTATGAGGACCGCCACTGCCCTACCCGATCAGTGACATGATGTTTCATCCCTCTAGTTAATTATAACTGGCATAGCAAGTCGCCGACACCGCAGCAATTCGCCGTACAGTCACCGTTTAAATATGTACTGAAACAAATGCGTGATTATGTGTTATTATGCGTAATGTGTTCTACAATGTTAAAATTATATGAATATCTACGAACGTGAATAATTGTAAAGGACCCATACGGTAAGTCATTAGTAAAAAACATGAATAATTATTTTCTCTACTTGTTCTAGAAAGATTTGTCGCTACGACAGTACCAATATCTGGTGTCGGTACCACACCGTGACTATAGGAAAGAGGTTCTGATATGGAAAGATGAGCCATTTACTTTTTGACCGACCGTTCAAAATTGCGCCAAATTTCCTCAGTCAAAATTGCGCACCTTTTCTCTTTGGCATATAATTGCTCCATTCAAAATTCCATAGCACCACCACCACACCACCCTGCCTGCTACCGACTTGGTCGGGCTGCTGGTGCTCCCTTGCACCTGCCAGTGCAGGCGGTCCCTCTTCTCCCTCCCCCACCTTTCCTGTCATGGACGGAGGAGCCGGCCAAGGCCGGCTCTTGTGCCCATGACAAGCGTGCGCTACAACTGCTTGTTCTGAATGTGCACGTAAAACCCTATGACATGACATGACATGACATGGAAAGATGAGACTACGTTTGATACTACTTACCTGCGAGCTTTCTATTCGATTATACCGACACCATTTGGCAAAATGTTCGCAGTTATTGAATACTACGTTGAACCGCCCACTGTTTCTATGTCCCTTTAGATACCTCGCTCTCTTCACAATTTCTTCTTTAGAAAAAGGGCTGGAAACAATTAAAAAAAATATATGTATTGTTGGCTTGTAAACAAATGACCCATCCACAGCAACACATTACCTAGATACCGTGCACAATTGCATACCATTATTAACCGGGTTAACACATAAAGAATAATACATTAGAGCCGTTAGATACCATTTATCTCACAATGAGTTGTTTTAAAATGTATCTAACGGACACGAACGTGTTATTCTATTTCTTACATATCCTCAAAAACCAGGTTTTAAGCAAATTTTAACATCTTTTTCTACTAAAAGATATTTACAACCCTTGCACCTGTAGCTAACTTACGCGTCACAGACACATGAGTGTGAAGTTAACGATACGTCACAATGTAATCGATTTCCATCGTGTTGTCTTTCATTGGATATATGACATTAGTGACCTGGTCATCACTTAGGAGCAGCCAGTCGTATGTCTTGAAATTGTTAACACACGTACGTGTGTAAAGAGGGTATGTGTTATCATAAATAACGCATGGTGATCTCACGAAAGGGTGTGTAAGATACTAAATCATCACGTGGGTTTATGACATGGATATCATGGCTAAGTTATGGGATATATATAAAGCAAAACGAAAGACTATAGTATATCATGATAGTAGATCGGTTTTCAGTGGGAAGACTATCACAGTGCTACAATTTCAACTTTATAAACATACAGTTTATATATTTATTTTTACATGTCCATTAACGAGAATTAGTTAATTGGTAATCTGACGTCTGTCGTAGTCTCTGTTCACACATTTCAACTTATTTTCGTGCTTATATCCAATTAAGGTTCAAGCACGCTGTCCTGGGCACACACCTCAGCTATCTGGGTTGTCTGTCAAGGACAGTGAGTTAGGTGCTATTTGGTTAGTGATTAGTGATAGAGAAGAGGATGTAGTGGCCTTACACCTACCCACTGAACCTTTAACAACTCGCTCTGGGTTGAAGCCGGTATGTTGCGAGCAATCAAAGACACAAAGTAGTCACGGGTATTCCAGGTGTCTGAACGAGTACACCATGACAATTATATATTACTACATGGATACGTGTGTAGTATGTGTGTTATAAATAAGGATAATTTACCCAAGAAAGACCTCTTGTCATGGACAGAACACTGGCGAAACCTCTCTCTCTCTCTCTCTCTCTCTCTCTCTCTCTCTCTCTCTCTCTCTCTCTCTCTCTCTCTCTCTCTCTCTCTCTCTCTCTCTGTTTATCTCTCTCTGTTTATCTATGGAAATCAAATGTTTACTACTCATTATTCTTTGCCTTTATAGGCCGTGATTCCACTGTGCGCACACACAGTCACGGACGTTTTACGGACATGTGGAATTATTTCGCGTTCTAAAACCGCAAAAAAACAAACATTCAACATCAGGGCTTCTAGATTATGGTAGCCCCACTCCCATAGCTAGTGATATTCAATGTTGGGCTTGTAAATAACTACTATTGCCATGCCCGACGGCTAGGGAAACAAAAGGGTCAAATGTTGCAGTTAAGTCTATTTTGTAAATATGAATATCCTGCCCCCAGCCCAACTCCCAATATTAGTTTTTTTTAGTTCTATCACCCTTTTTAGGTAAAATACATCTGATTATTACTATTATTTAGTAAAATTGTATTAACTTAAAGTAAAGTTGGGCTAGTGAATTTTTAATCGTGGCTAGTTATTTTTTAAAAAATCACTGATCCCATGGCTAGTGGATTTTATAAAAATTCTAGAAGCCCTGTCAACATGTTAACCGCTGTGGAGAACCAAATGCGTGCTCGGTGATTTTGTTATTTAACTAGAAGGAAGAAGGAAATGTTTTATTTAACGACTCACTCAACACATTTTATTTACAGTTATATGACGTCGGACATATAGTTAAGGATTTGCTATTTAACTACGGAGATAATTAGAGAGGAAACCTGTTTTCGCCACTGCATGGGCTACAAGTTGCGTTTAGCAGCAAGATACATCTTATATGCACCATCCCACATACAGGACAGTACATACCACAGCCTTTGTTACAAGGAATCCAACATATGAATCCCCTCAACTCGACATGTCAGTGGCCCCAGTGACCACCACAACAGCAGTTTAAAATGTGCCGGGATGTCAACTGCTTTTTTCCCTTTCAAATTACAAATGGGATGTAGTGATGCCCTACCACTACCCCGACGCCACCCCCCCCCCCCCCCCCCCCCCACCCCCCCACACACACGAAATCCGACTGTAAAAGTGTGTACATGTTACCTATAGTTACATTCGTATGCAACTTGCGAGTTCTCCTTAACATCCTCAAAATCTACTTCTCTAATCCACCCATCATCTGTGAAATGAATGACCTGGTCATCATCTAGAGAAAAAATAAAACGAAAATAAAAAATAAAAGACTATTATCAACCAAAAATAAATAAATAAAACATCCATTATTAAATAGTGTTTATACGAAAATAGGGACATAGTGTACATAGTGTTATAAGGGCGGAACGTAGCCCAGTGGTAAAGCGCTCGCTTGATGTGGTTTAGGATAGATCCCGTCGAGGGGTCCTTTGGGCTGTTTCTCGTTCCAGCCAGTACTCCACAACTGGTGTAACAAAGGCCGTGGTATGTACTATCCTGTCTGCGGGATGGTGTATATAAAAGATCCCTTGCTGCTAATCGAAAAGAGTAGCCCATGAAGTGGCGACAGCGGGTTTCCTCTCTCTATATCTGTGTGGTCCTCAACCATATGTCTGACGCCATATAACCGTAAATAAAATGTGTTGAGTGCGTCGTTAAATAAAACATTTCCTTCCTTCCATAGTATTATAAGTAGTAAATCTCGACATTTTACACGACTAAAGGGTTTATGACACCAAATCAAATCCCATACACGACAATAGTAACATTATCATATGTGGCTAAAGCTCCTACCTGCAGCATATAAATCAACATATACACCACGGATATGAATGCTACCACCCCTCACCCTTAAAGTAAATCAGAAAAAAAAATTGGTGTCAAGCTGCTCATTTCAGATATAACGAGTAGAGTCTATGGCTACCCTAGTTCCGCACAGAAATTGAGTACTTGTTTTTACAGGTACACCATACATGTTTCAAGCACAAGGCTACTTGACACAGTTGCACTAGATGGAATAAAATTGCATACATTTGTTTGCCTAGATAAACAATTTTTTTTTTAACAACCAACACACTCACATTTATCACCAATCACAGGACTTTTGACACTAACTGCTCTATCAAAAGTTCGGTGCACCTTGAACTTTGACCAAACCAAGTTATTTGGTTTAATACTACCTTACTACCTAATACTAGCGTCGTTAAGACTACTGTTTGTTAAATACACAGTGTTTTTTTTTTTTTAATCTGATGTCACAGACATTTAGTTTTATTATGTTGGAATTCAGTCATAACGTTAAACTGTTATGTTTCTCAACAGAACAGACAGTGTCTCTGATAGGTGGTAGGTTTAAATTCTTCTTATAGCGTTTGCATTTGCGGATCCAGGACATATTTTAGGGAGGTGAGGACCAAGAAAAAAGGGACACATTGGTTCGTTAAAAGGGCATCTTAATAAAACTTTTAATAGTTGCAGTTAATATGAATGCGTTTGTGTATATATCACAGTGTACGAACGGAAGTACACTAAGTAACTAGATGCGATTAATAGAAATTATTATATGAGCTTTGAGGCCCGTCGGAGCATTTGTTGATAAAGTGGGGTTGGCTAATGATCAGGGTCGTTGTTAAACATGACACGAGATGGGTAGGGGGGTCCGGGGGCATGTTCCCCTGGGGAAATTTAAAAAACTGGATGGCTCTAAAAGCCTTTTCTTAGCATCTGAATCACAAAATTAGCCATTTTTAAACAATAATTTTAAAACTATTTTAAGCATTATTTTACATAGTATTATTACCCAAGAATGTTTTGTTTCCCCTTTTGGCATCTTGATAGCAAAATTACCCATTTTCAGACAGTGATCACTTCCTGTTTTGGAGTTTTATGACCCCAAAAATTATTATTTAGAAGAGTTCAAAACCGTTACTCTTAGATCTCAATCACTAAATCGTGAATTTTAGCGTTGACTGGGGGCGAGAGAGCGAGGAGAGGGACCCGGGGAAAAAGCCATAGAATCAACTTTGTTTCGTATATAAGTAAAAGAAAGAAAGAAATGTTTTATTTAACGACGCACTCAACACATTTTATTTACGGTTATATGGCGTCGGACATATGGTTAAGGACCACACAGTTATTGAGAGAGGAAACCCGCTGTCGCCACTTCATGGGCTACTCTTTTCGGTTAGCAACAAAACATCATCAGCTATTGGATGTCAAACATTTATATACACCATCCCACAGACAGGATAGCACATACCATGGCCTTTGATATACTAGTTGCGGAGCACTGGCTGGAACGAAAAATAGCTCAACTGGCCCACCGACCGGAATCGATCCTAGAGCGAGCGCTGACCACTGGGCTACGTCCCGCCTGGTGCACTGTTATTGACAGCTGGATTTTCCAAAACCTTTTTGGAGATTAAAAGGCATTCTGCCAAGACGTATTTAGATTTCCTTTGAAAGGCTCGTGTCTGACTGACAAAAGCCAAAGCGACTCATGTAGGTCAACGGCAGAAAGATCGTCTGCGGTGTGAGGGGTCGTGAGATCAATCGACATCAATGGACTCAATTTTTCTCCGTGGCAATCAGTACCCCATTGACTGCTACATGAAAGGCCGGGGTATGTACTGCCCTCTCTATGGGAGTACTGCCCTCTCTACTTTTTTCAACAGGCATAGTGTACTTGATCACTATATTGCACTGGTTGAATAAACACTCTGTGGCTTTAAATACTGTGATCAACATACCTTATTGGTTTGGTACAAACACACACCAATAAAAAACAAAACAAAATCAATGAAAAAGAAAAGAAACAGTAACAACGAAAACAGAATACATCCAGCTGAATACAATGTTTCTTGGCACTAGGAGCATCAGATTCTGAGTGTGTAATTTGTTCGTTACTCATTGCGGTTCTACAGTTTGCGCAGTAGTTCTGACGACAATAAGGAGAAGAAATTATTTATTTGATGACGCACCATTCAACACAATTTATTATGGTTATATTGACGTCGAACATTATGGTTAGAACCCGCAAAGATAAGATTAGAAACCCGTTGTCGCCATACGGTGATCCCTACTACCAACCCCCCCCCCCCCCCCCAAAAAAAAAAAAAAAACAAAAAAAAAACCCAACCCAATAACAAAAAACAACAAAAAAACAACAACAAACAAATCCAACATTCAGGGATCTTTTTATAAGCACTTTGATATACCAGTCTTGGGTCACTGGTTGTGATTAAAAAAAGAAGAAAAAAGATCAGAATCTACACAGTGGTAATACAATTAGAGATTGTGTTCTAATAGGTTTGATTTTGTTCCTAGTGTCTTCATGGATATTATAGGTTACGTATGCTTGAATTTGATAGTATATGAAAAAAGACACTCTAACCCCCATCCCGGCTCTGACGGCCCTGTAAGGGGAAGGCTAGAGGATTTTTTGTTGGGTGTGGGTGGGTGGCAACTGAGTAGTTAATAGTCTAAAACTCCTTAAACGGTTAAGAAGAGAATTTTCTTTAAGATTCTATAATGCTTTCCGAATTTTTTATTATTATTTTTTTTTTTTTTGAGGGGCAATTGCCCCCTCCCCCCCCCCCCCCCACCTCTAGCTATGGCCCTAGTGACTCGAGCTAAGAAGACCCTATTTGGGAATTTATTTGGTCCAACAAAAGCTATACTTACATGAATACACTGCCCAGTGTCTGTATCCTGTACGGTAAAAAACCAACAAATCTCCTGGTTCTAAATAATCCGACATTTCTCACTTCACTGGTGTAACTTCAATACATTTAAGGACGTGCAGTCTGTGATTACTGGTCATACACGACTTCGATCGTCTTGTCTCCAAAACAGTGACAAGACGACACCTATTCACACACTAAGCCAACAGGTCCGACCTGGCTACTTACATGTACAGTGTGGTTGCTACAAAAAATCTTAGTACGTCAAATTGTTTTACTCTATTTTAGGAAATAGCAATTCCCAAGGAATGGGTTTATTATAGTTGGGTTTTCCCAACCTTTCCGAATATTAAAGCTGCAGTCCCTGAAATATTTGTATTATTAAAGCATTTAGAATAGATGGTCCAGTTCTGTTTAGTACATAAAAGGTCAATCACATCGCTATAGTTTCAAAATGCTCGCTTATCTACAGTATCTAGGTCAACTACAAACGCAATGGCCAGCTTTGTTTTTCTTTATTTAGCGGGACGCCAGTAGAACTGGGACTTTACGTGATTTGCGCAGGCGCTGAGCTTCTCACGTGATTTTGAACAAATTTAACTATCTTGATTGAGAGGTCGTCTCATATCTCCAAAACATATTTATATCCATAGAGGTATGGTACAACACATTTCAAGAGGTCGGTGGGGGATTTGCCTTGAAATTTTGACAGTGGCCAGCGGTTGGCATACGCGTTATATGTAAGGGGGTGTTAATAATTACGTAAAGCTCTAGGGGTAGAGGAAGAGGGTTCGATTTACGTAACATTTATCAAGACTATATGTTATTTCTATTCATTACTTAGACTTAAAAAGGTATTTTTTGGAAATGCGCGGTCGGTCTAGGGCCGATCCCCATCGGCGGGCTCGTTTCAACCAGTGCGCCATGACTGGTATATAAAAGCCCATGGTATGTGATATCCTGTTTGTGGAATGGTACATAATTATAAACGATCACTTGCTAAAAACAAAATGTAGCGAGTTTCCAAGGCGCGTGTGGACAGATTTCAGCGGGGTTGGGGGTTATAGGCTGTGTTGAGCGAAGTTTATATTTCATTTTTTTTTTTTAGCTTGGGCAGGTAAGGGTTTCGACCCCAAATACCCCCCCCCCCTGCACATGCACCCGTTTCTCTTAAATCAACATACTCTAACATTGATGTCGTTAACCAAAACAAACTAACTTTGCCCTTTCCAAACGAAATAATATTTATTTGAATTTGTCGATTTTAGCACATGTAAAATTAAGAAGTGAAAACGTTCATTGTTTACTTTAGTATACTTTATTGAAAAAATATGTTCATGATCAATGTCGTACTAGTATACAAACTAAACTTTGAAAATTCTACTGACACTTTATAAAATATTAATTCTGAAATAGGAAGGTACGATTGTCGATAATACGTTGTCAAGATCAAACCGGTTTTAACGAAAGACTCTAGTAACGTATCCTCAACCGAACGTTCTTCGTACAGCGCAATATTTCTCATTTCATTTTTTTGAGACGAACCCTACAGTTTGAAATCCACAAACGCACGTGTCAACTGAAACTGACAACAGGCTGTCGTCTGTGCTTTGCCGAGCAATGGCGGCACATGCGACGAATCGAGCGTATACTTTTGACAATCTCCGTTCACAGCGAACACACACCTGATTAGTAGCAAGCAGTGGCGTAGCGTGGGTCGCCTGCGCCCCCTAACCAGTGGACCGTTAGCACTCCCCGAGTCCCTTCCACCAGTCTAGAATTTTGCGACCTGGGCATCTGCCCCGTTGGCCCCGCCCACGCTACGCCACTGGCAAGGGATATTTTATATGCACTAACCACTAAGATGAACGTTAGGTGCTAGGCTCTTCCTAACTACAAGTCCACTGCAACGAATATTCTTTAAAATAAGGAAATGTACAGGATGCCAGTAGTTCAACATAATATTGCCTTACTACAAGCCGAACTCAGCCTTGGTTCTGTATGCCTCATTATATCACACATGTGTACAGTTGTGTTGAGTTGATAACAGTACATGTACCATAGTTTGTTAAAGGGACATTCTTGAGTTTGCTGCAATTTTTGAGATGTTATCGACTAACAGAGACTTTTTAACGATTTTAATTACATATCAAATATAGTTTTCTGATAAAATATTAATGACTGTATATTAAACGTGTTTCTGATCGTTCTAATATTTGTACTAGGTTAAATTTCATTTTATTTCCTAAAATATATTTTTGTCGTACGTACGAAATTATTTGAAAACAAAATCCAGTTTGAACTTCTTACAAATATTAAGACGACCAGGGTCCCGTTCCATGAAGCGACCCAAAACGGCAGAAGCATTTCTAAAAAGACTATAAAAGGGGGCGTGACAGTTTCAACATCGCCAGTTCACATCGAGCACTTCAACAGTCAACATCATGAATCAGAATTGGTTTATTCCTGGACATTTCATGAACAGAAGATCGTGTTCCGTATGTCCAAAGACCTTTTCAAAACCATCAAACATGCTACGTCACTGGACGATCTTTCATTCAACTCAACTCCAGGCTCCTATGGCTCCAGCTCATATAGCTCCGGCTCCTGTGGCTCCTATGGCTCCGACTCCTATGGCTCCGGCTCTGGCTCCTATGGCTCCGACTTCGGCTCCTATGGCTCCTGTAGCTCTAGGCCCCTATGGCTCCTATAGCTCCGGCGGCTCCTATGGCTCCTGCTCATGCTCCTAACATACAAAACGTCTAGTATTTTGTTTTGTTTTTGTGGTGTTTTGTGGGATAGTTAACAATCCTAACGTATAAAATATCGCGTCGTTAATTACAAAATAATAATATTTTAAAATATATTCACACGTGAAATAGAAACATCTACAAGTTACAGTCATAGTATTCCCGATTTTAAAAATAGTCCACAGTGAATCTTAGACACGTCTATCTGTCCGTGTTGAACGTTCCCAGTTCCTCGAGAATAGATACTAGTTGTTGTATTGATTTGAATACACGACTGGGCTGATGCATTGTTCTTTGACTTAACAATATAAAAAACGTAGATTACACTTTATGGTTTTCGCACAGTAAAAGTAAACATATTTCTAGTTTGATATATAGCTGTCCTTTATAATGTCATCTTGCTAAAGTGTATGTGTGTATGTTGGGGGTCGTGTCTCAGTCGGCAGATTTACGAAAGAAATGTTTATATTGAATGATGTGAAATATATTACATATTAAATAGGATTGATTTAAGACCAACCTCTAATGTGATAACAGGGTCTTGAGACCCATAAGACTCCCCCCCCCCCCCCCCCCCCCCACCAACCGGCTCCGCAACTGCTTTATATGGTGCTGGTATAGGGCTGAATCATTGAGGATTTTTATCGGAAATTCCCAGTCACATGACAAGGAAAAACATAGTAGCTCGAGATGTGATTATTATTATACTTGTAGACAGGTGACTAAGCAGAAAAACGGACACGAAATGGTGTCAGTTGTCAAGTGGTTAAGCTGTCGAGCATTTTCACCGGGTATTTGAAGTCAGGTAGCATGGGCTGAAATGAGGACACATGCACAACAGCGGCCGACGTGTGATTATAAATACACAAATTACGTAATAGACAGTCGATCAGGACTGACGTGTTAAATACAAACTGTCTGTCTGTCTGTGTTCTAACCTGTTAGTGGGAAAATTCATATTAAAATGACCCTACGGATTGTTCTCTAAAGCCAAACTGCAAGCGTGTATATTGAATAGAACCCTTAGTAACCAGAAAAGCGTACTTTGACCAGAATTATATACGAACATGGAAATAAACTAATATCACCATGACAACTCGTATATTTAAGGTTATTTTATATTGCATTACAACAAATAGACGACAATAAGATTGTGAACTAAATATCTTTTCCCCATAACACACACAATACTCCCAATTAATTTCATTAATAGAGAGAGAGAGAGAGAGAGAGAGAGAGAGAGAGAGAGAGAGAGAGAGAGAGAGAGAGAGAGAGAGAGAGAGAGAGGAGAGGCAGAGAGAAAAAGAAGGAAAGAGACCAAGAGAGTGTGTGTGTGAGAGAGAGAGAGAGAGAGAGAGAGAGAGAGAGAGAGAGAGAGAGAGAGAGAGAGAGAGAAGAGAGAGAGAGAGAGAGAGAGAGAGAGAGAGAGAGAGAGAGAGAGAGAGAGGAGAGGCAGAGAGGCAGAGAGAAAAAGAAGGAAAGAGACCAAGAGAGAGTGTGTGTGTGAGAGAGAGAGAGAGAGAGAGAGAGAGAGAGAGAGAGAGAGAGAGAGAGAGAGAGAGAGAGAGAATATGCAGTATGCATCTGATATAATTATAAAAGCAAAAGCTTGAGGCACCAAATTCAGTTTACTCATACATGTGTATCTGGACTGCACAATTTAATGCAAGAAGGCAGCCGACTATGAGCATTACCATCTTCCAAAATGGCCGCCGTTCTTAAGAACAAATTTATGATGGCCATATAGTCCAAACATCTGCTTATACATATTATATTTAACAAAAGCCTAGCCGAATCACAAGACATATATACAAAATTTAATATATGACACTTTAAAGATAAAGGCGGCCATTTAAAAAAAGGCTCCATGTTGGCCACACCCACATATGCAAATGTCAAACTTTATTACTGTTTATGGTTTATGTTTCTAACTTTTGTGCCAGCAACAGCATATTGTATGTCGCTTTTAATGAGTAGTGAAGATTTACAGTGGCGGCCATTTTGAAAAAGGGCACTTTGTGGACCACGCCCACTCTCTCGGAAGGGTAACTCGAATTCATTTAGGTCGGCAAGTCTGAGTGATCTAGAAAAATAAAAAAACTTAATTCACGGAACATTTGTCACGAATCCTTCATAATTTTGTATCTACTACTGACACAATATTACCAGTTACTGTCAATAAAATGGCTAAATATATACATTTTAAAATGCCCAAAAGTGACACGATGTCATCATTCAGCTCTATGAAATAGATGTCCTAAACAAGCATAATAATAATACCCCCCCCCCCCCAAAAAAAAAACCCCCAAACAAACAACAACAACAAACAAAACCCCACCCAAACAAACCCAAAACAAAATAAAAAAACAAAAAAACAAAACAAAACAAAACAAACAAAAAAACAAACAACAACAAAAAAACAAAACAAACAAAAAACAAACAACAACAAAAACAAAACAAAAACACCCCCCCCCCCAAAAAAAAAAACAAACCCCACAACAACAACCCCAAAACAAACCCCACTTAATATCCTAATTTGGGGTTTAGTGGTTCGCTGCCGAATTTAAGACTTGACGGTTATTTGTTTGGGTATGTCGTATGACCTTAAATGTCATAAATCGATCACTTTGTTTATTCGATCCATTTGTGGACACATGAGCTTGTACCCGTCTTATAAAACCATCTAATCACCATCTAAATGTCATTTCACATCTACATATATGTTAATGGCTTACAAGTGCGTCGTACCTATCGAAAAAAAAAGATGATTTTTTTTTGTTTAACGACACCACTAGAGCACATTAATTTATTAATCCTGAGCTACTGGATGTCAAACGTGGTAATTTTGACAAAGTCTTAGAGAGGAAAACCGCTATATTTTTTTCATTAATAGCAAATGATCTTTTATACGTACCACCCTACAAACAGTATAGCACATACTATGGCCTTTGATATGTCAGTCGTGGCGCACTGGCTGAAACGAGAAATAGCCCAACGAGCCCACCAATGTCGATCGACTCCAGATCGATCACACATCAAGCGAACGCATTACCACTGGGCTACGTCCTGACCCACGTACCTATTGAAAAATAAAAACCTATTTTTAGTTAAAGGCAATTTCAAACGGCCATATTTGACTAAATTTAATATATTAGCCGTGCACTGTAATAATGAGTGATTTGTGGAAATTTAATATATTAGCCGTGCACTGTAATAATGAGTGATTTGTGGAAATTTAATATATTAGCCGTGCACTGTAATAATGAGTGATTTGTGGAAATTTAATATATTAGCCGTGCACTGTAATAATGAGTGATTTGTGGAAATTTAATATATTAGCCGTGCACTGTAATAATGAGTGATTTGTGGAAATTGAATATAACGTTTGAAAAAGTGTTTTGTTTAACGACACGACAAGACACCACTGCTTTATTAATCATCAGCTATTGGATGTCAAACATTCAGTATTTTTGACATCAGAGGAAACCCGCTACATTTTTTCTTAATATAGCAAGAGGGCCAGGGAAGCAGATACCACGACCTTTGACCAGTTGTGGTGCACTGGTTGGAAGGAGAAAAACTTCAATCAGTTCAATAGATCCACCGAGTTCTAGAGAGGAAACCTGCTATATTTGTCTGTAAGTATCAAAGGATCTTTTATGTGCACCATCTCACAGATAGGATAACACACACCACGGTGTTTGATATACCAGTCGTGGTGCACTGGCTGGAACGAGACATAGCCCAATGAGCCCACCAATCGATCCTAGACCGACGGCTCATCAAGCGAGTACTTTACCACATAACACATAAGAATTATCTCCCATATTTTTGTGTGAAAGTCATTTGGCCTAGAATGTTTTTTTATAGAACGCCGAGTTTCATAAAGGGTATTTGATATATATTAGATCCATTTTCAGGCAATAGTAGCGTAGCGGTCGCTTTGTGGAACATCGCCCAGAGTTTTAGCTTCCGTTCTAGCTACTAACTGCACTGTTGCAGTGAGAACTTAAGTTCCTGTGTAAATAACTCGTAGAGTTTTCACTTTCGCGGACCCACTTACAGAAACCATCTCAGTAGTACGAACTGGAGACCTGTGCTTGAACCAATAACGGCTTGTTCCGTCTACCATGACTCTATACTGCTCCTCTTCCACCACGATCGTGATGTTGAATTCTTGTCCAAACTTCAGTGGGAGATCATTACGGTAAATCGCAGGCGTACCCCATTGACCAGATGTTTTGATGTTCATTAGAACACGTGGTGACACACCTTGATATCGGAAACGAAAGGATAAGTGGAATAGAAGTTGTGTTCTGTGGAATAGGCTGAAGTTAATCATATCCCTGAATGTTTTTCTCTTCAAAGGCGTTCCAATTATCTCTACAGTGGACCCCACTTCTACAGCACAGGGAGTCGAGACACGTAGAGGAACTGATGGGCTGTGCCACGCGTTTCTTGAACATGTATGGTTCCATTGTCCCCATGGCCACGATCCATTGATTTGACACTTTATAAGTTGTCCACCACAGAAACTATAGTCCTGATGGCATCTAAATGCGGCAAATTTCCACAAGCCAGATTCAAAGATTTCCACATTACCATTTGCTGGTTGTTTGAGGTCGGGACACATAGGTGGAACGTAGCAGAGAGGTCGGTTTTGTCTGTTAACCCAGCATATTTCTCCAGACTCACATGAAACCGTGTACACTGCCCTGAAATCGAATCTTCCCATTCGGATACGTCTGTAACAATCTGTTTATCTTCCTTTCTCTGCGATGGTTCAGCTGTTGCTCCAAGCAGACGACATTCAAGAGTTCGACGATCAAAACTGACTGACTGACAGCGACAATTCATCTTGCAGCTGGCGGCACACGCGTACTGGGAGGAGTATGGCAGTGTTTCCAGAACATCTTTGTCTGCCTCCAGACTCGTCTCAGTCTTTCCTGACGTTATATTTAGACGACACGACGATCCACGCACGCAGCTTACAAGAATTGCCATCTGCAAGATTAGACAAGCTGAAATATAAAAATAAATCTTCAATAATGTAATAAAATTAAATGCAAAATTTTAAAACAAAATTAACGTTTTATCTTGTTTCCCAACTCAGACTTTAACGTCTATGCAAAACTGTTAATATATATTGAGAGGCACGATTTTTGGGCATATTTCTTCTATGTAAGTATATTTACATATTCAATAGGATATTGAGTTTTGAATTTAATGTCAACCAGGTTTCCGAAAATACATCTGTACTTACTTATAGGCCTAACCATATACAATGTTTACCAAAGATGATGTTAAATAACACACCCACCTCAGCGTTTCTTATTTGACATTATTAGTATTCAAGATGTTAAGCTATCCTGAATAAAAAGAAACATATGAACAGTTTAAAGTAAACAGGACAGTTAAAAAGGAATGAATGAATGTTTAACGAAACCCCAACACAAAAATACACATCGGCTATTGGTTGTCAGAAAGGGTAAGCATATGGACATGTTAAAAAGGAAATCATGGTGTAGTAGTGAATGATCTTCAACAAGAAAAAACATTTAAACAAGGCACACAACTATATTATTCAGTCCCCCCCCCCCCCCCCCTCGGTAAGGTCTAAAACAAGAGCACCAATGATCATGGCATCAACTCGTGTAGAAATTCCTCATACATAACTGATGGATGATGCCTGTCAAATTTGTCATTAGAAGGGAAAAAATGAGAAAGCCCCATATTTAACTAGAGCCTACCTGTTTGTGCGAGTTTCTCCATGTCGCAACACTAAACTACTGATTGTCTACCTGTGGATTTCGACTTCACACTTGTAATTTAATATAGCAAAGCGACCTTTCTGAAAACAGAAAGAGATGTTTTATTTATTGACTCTCTCAACATAGAGATTTGTTTATAGATATATGGATTCGGTCGACCTTTGCGATATGTTAATAATTAAATTTTCTTTGCGTCTATACATTTTACGGCAATCTGATTGGTCCAGAGGTGTTTATCGGGATGAACCCCAAACAATTAAGCCACGCCTACCCCCCCCCCCCCCCCCCCGACTCGCACTACTTTAGTGCAACAAGCCGGATTATTGATGCAATCGTATTTAGATATTTTGAAGAAAACAAACGTGAAAGCTACAAAAAATGTATACGATAAATTAATGGAAAATGCTATAGCAGAGTAGACATATGGATCTATACGCATTGATTAAAAAAACCAACAACAAAAAAAAAACACCTCTTCGCTAATCATGACATGAGACTGTCGTTGGCCAAAGAAATCATGTAGGAAACTTCACGCCTGTAACTTACTTGTAAGCGATGTTCAACAGCTGTTGGCGAAAATTAAACGGTTCCACCGACAGCATAAATGTTAGACACGTTACTTTCTTTCACTTTCATAAAATATAAACTAACCACGAACAGGACAATTCCTTCCAATATAGGCCCAACTAAATGATCCGTAAAAATGCACAGCAGCTAGAGGAAATGACGTCATTTACAAAAAATCGCCTGATTCAAATAATAGTGAATGAACGTTCGCATTCTTACACGACATAAGTATCAATGAAGTTTACACGAACAATAGTACAGGCATATTTAAAGCTAAACAAAATAAATGCAGTTGTGTATTGTTAAAGTATGCATATAAATTTAATTATAAGATTTGACCGCAATTATTTTTTGGTTCATGCAAGTATGAACCGAAAAAACGATGTGCACACTTTTCTACAGTGTCATCATACAGTGTGCAAATCGTTTTTTCGGTTCATACTTGCATAAACCAAAATATAATTGCGGTCAATTCTCAATTGAAAACTAAATACGTATTATTTCCAACCTGCTTTTGTCTGTCTTCTGAATCTCCAAGTATCGTCTAGCCCCGTTTATAAAGTTTGTTTTGTTTAACGACACCACTAGAGCACATTAATTAATTAATCATCGGTTATTGCATAAAAACATTTGGTAATGTAGTCATCAGAGAAAACCCGATACATTTCTCTTAATTCTGCATGGGATGTTTTATATGCACTTTCCCTAAGACAGAAAAGCACACACTACGGCCTTTGACCAGTTGTGGCGCACTGACTGGAACGAGGAAAAAAAAACAATCTGTTGAATGGATCCACCGAGGTGGTTCCATGCTGAGACGCGAGCACTCAACCGACTGAGCTAGATCCCGCCCCTAGCCCCGTTAATATGTAACTAATTTCCATTTGGAGGTATTTCACTCCATTGTGGTAAATGTATCCCAAGGGGCAAAGGTCAAATCTGAACGCGACTAGCCCGAGTACTCTGACGGTAAGGGAGCTAGACTGACGTTTGGAAGGTGATCAATGCTCTCTAACCGTCAGAGAATAATCTATATCAATATTGCTCAGTCAAAAAACCCCGCTCTAATGCAACAACAATGACCAGTCTTATGTTTGATGTTAAATATCGTTACATCGATCATTTTGGAGTTCCCTGACAACAAATATTACATATAGTAATCACTAAAACACACTCTACAGGATGAAACCCATCAGGAACTACGTATTTAACCGGAACATTAGTCAAAGTGGGTGTTTTCGGGGATTTTACTGTCAATATCTTTGTGGTCCTTAACCATATGTCTGACGCTATATAACCGTAAATAAAATGTGGCAAGTGCATCGTTAAATAAAACATTCGCTTCCTTCCTTCTATTCCTATGAGCCATTTAAAATTCAATAACGTCACAAATGCCTCCGCCCTCTACCGACCCTAGTCGGTCATTTCTTGCACTCCCCTATGCATCCCAACCCCTATGACAGGTGTGCAATACAACAGTTTGCTTTCAATGTGTACGTTAAGCCCACTGACCTGACATGACCTGACCTGACCTGATATATCACATTCAAATAGTCCTGGTCCTGTAGGTTCGCGACTTCTGATATGTATCCAATCCTTTTAGAAATGGTGGTCATATATTCTTTGGGGTGTTGGTGGTGGTGGGGTGGGGTGGTGGGGGTGAGGGGGGGGGGGGGGGGGGGGTGGGTGAGGGCGAGTCCGAGCATTCACTGTCTGGTACATAGTTATCCGTACACAGCTCGGTACAGCTGACACATTTGCCTACTGAAATATTACGACCACGTGATTTGCTCCTGAGACCAGTAACTGTTGCTACCGAGGGACCTGTTTACACCAAGGGGTAAATGCGTTTACATGAACAAATTTAACAAGGACTAAATATGTGCATTTCCTCAGTTCGACTTCGTCGACAGCTCGAAGCGTAAAAGGGAAGACCGAGGTGGAGATCTTCTATGAGTCCAAATAGAATTTAAAACTAGTTTGTTTTGTTTAACGACACCATTAGAGCACATTGAATTATTAATCATCGGCTATAAATTTGGTAATTTTGTCCCAGTAGCAAGGGGTATTTTATATGCACCATCCCACTGTTGCACTGGCTGGAAAATAGAATGAGTGGCTGGTATATCAATACATGCTGTGTAACTAAATTCAACTAATGGGGGCGGGACGTAAACTGGATGATTGATGCGTGGTCGGTTCGGGATCGATCCCTGTCGGTGGGCCCATTGGGCTATTCTCGTTTTCTCCAGTGCTCAACGACTAGTATATCAAAGGCCGTGGTATGTATTATCCTGTCTGTGGTATAGTGCATATAAAAGAATTTTTTTTAGCGGGTTTCCCCTCTAAGACAATATGTCCAATTACCAAATGTTTGAAATCCAATAGCCGATGATTAATAAATCAATGTGCTCTAGTAGTGTCGTTAAAAACAAACGATAACAACAAATTCAACTAATATTCAGTGTTCATGGTAAAAACACATTGATTCATATTAGATATAGGCGTTTGTTTGGGGTTTTTTGTTGTTATTATTTTATATCACATATTAGGTAGCGTATCTTATTTAATATAAGTGTGTGATATTTTTCAGATCATATACTTTCAGAATTTTATAACTTTGCAAATTACATGCAAATTAATCAGGTCACGGCAGTACGTTTATTGCCATATAAGCCAACGTACTACGGCGACACTCCAGAATTGGCGTATGCTTTAATTGTCATCAAACAAATCTGGACAATAAAACCGTATTCTCTGATTAAAATCGTATATGTGCACAAGGTAGAGTCGTAAAAATGTTAGGCAAAGTCATGTTTACTTCCGTGATCCACTATCTGGTGCTCGTCCTTAGTAGGCCCCTAACAGGAAGCAAGAAAATAATTTCAGTAGCAACTTTACATTGAAAGTTTCCCAGCATTTTGAAAACGGAGAGAAATTACCTTTTTCTGGCTATAGAGGTAGTAGAGGCAGCGAAATGTCAGACAATGCCGAAACATTTTCAAAATGTTTAATTAATTATTTTTATGTGGAGACAACGACGAGGTTTATTAATATTTTATTAGTTTCACGTAGTATAATTGGCCTGTCATCAGTTAGATCATCTGTAAAGTAACTTTATGAGCCAATAATTTTTTTCATTCCTTGTTGACGGTTTCTTTCTTTGTCATTTCTAAAATAAATGTGAAGCTAATGTACAATACGAACAAGTATAATGTTTACTATTTCCATTCCTGGGACAACTCTTGCAAAATTTACGAAAAGTCAATGTAGATATTATATTATTTGTTGAACATCGCTGTTTGAATTTGTTTTTTAATTAAAGTTTGCATTAAGTTGTCAGCTAGCTCTCTCTCACTCTCTCTCTCTCTCTCTCTCTCTCTCTCTCTCTCTCTCTCTCTCTCTCTCTCTCTCAGGTAGGGTACCACTACATTTTACTTGCCATCGACAGTCCGATTCTCAGGGCACAACGCCAGGTAACGAGGTCAGTCACGAGTCTTACCGTCACTGCCGTTATAAATGTCGTTTAACAGGATCGATCCTCTTTACGAGTCAAGAATCCGGAGTTGTTTCATTTCTTATTGATGTATTTTTTTTTATTTCTATTCCTGCAAAATTTACGAAAAGTCAATCTAGATAATATATTATTGATTAAACATGGCTGTCTGATTTAAAAAAATTTAAAGGTTACATTAAGTTGTGAGCTCTCTCTCTCTCTCTCTCTCTCTCTCTCTCTCTCTCTCTCTCTCTCTCTCTCTCTCTCTCTCTGTCTCTCTCTCCAATCAGGTAGGGTGCCACAGCATTTTTCTTGCCATCGACAATCCGATTCCCAGTGCACAACGCAACGTAAGAATGTCAATCACGAACCTTACCATCACTGCCGTCATAAATGTTGTGTAACAGCATTGATCGTCTTCAAAAGGAATGAATTTGTTAAAGATTAGAACTAGAAATTTAAATTTACCAATGTACTCTCAGTTACGCATGTTTGATTGTACTATTGTTCCAATTCTGATATTTTCTACAGAAATATGGGGATTTAGCAATAATCAAAATATTGGACAAATACAGTTAAATGTTTTAAAAGACTTATTGAAACTTAGAAAATGTACCCCACTATCTATGATTTATGGCAAACTAGGTGCTTTCGCTCTGGATATTAAGATCAAAACCAGGATGCTTAGCTTTTAGGCCTCTTTGTTTATTGGAACTAGTCAAAGGCTGTGGTATGTACTTTGCTGCATGTCTTGCTGCATTAAAATGTAGCGGGTTTCCTCTGACGTTAAAATTACTGCTTATTTGACATCCAATAGCTGATGATTAACAAATCAATGTCTCTAAAGAAAACACTTTTTCATACGTTTTATTCAATCTCCACAAATAACTCATTATTACAGTGCACGGCTAATATATTAAATTTAGTCACATATGGCCGTTTGCCTTTAACTGAAATATGGATGAAATAATCATAGCGATCAATTCAAAAACAACATTTAAGGTCATACGACATACCCAAGAAAATAACCGTCAAGTCTTTAAATCGGCAGCGAACCACTAAACCCCAAATTAGAGTATTATGGGTTTTTTGTTTGTTTGTTTGTTGTTGTGTTTTTGTTTGTTTATTTTTGGGTTTTAGTGGGTTTATATTTTGTTTCTTTGTTGTTTTTTGTTGTTGTTTTGTTTCTTTGTTGTTTTTTGTTGTTGTTGTTGTTGTTTGTTTGTTTTTTTTTTTGTTTTTTTTTGGGGGGGGGGGGGGATTATTATACTTGTTTAAGACATCTGTTTCACAGATCTGAAGGATGACATCGTGTCACCTTTGGGCATTTTGAGATTTTAAAATGTATATATTTAGCCATTTTGTTGTAAGTAACTTGATAATATTGTCCCAGTAGTAGATGCAAAATTAGGATTTATTCGTGACAAATGTTCCGGAAATTAAGTTTTAAATGTTTTCTAGATCACTCAGATCTGCTTCTGAAATTATTTTATCTCTTTCTACGGCTTTACAAGATTCCACATTGATTCCAAATGGCTTTTTTTGTGTGTGTCTGTAAGGTACGAATCCATAAGGCCTCTCGTTCAAGTCTCAAGACGACTATTTCGTCTTTGGAACCTAGTATCGGGGGTTGTTAAATTTCTAAGTATTTAACAATTTACATATAATGAATGGTCAAGTATTGGCGACCGGGATGTCGAGTTCATGCCGAATATCATATTTGGGACAAACTTATCTAATTCTCAGTTGATTTTCTGTTTGTCCTACATACTGTTTTGTTTTGTATGTAGATTACCTGTGATTACACATACTACATTTTTGAAAACACAGTTCAAGTCTGTCCGAATTTGATATTTAATTTTGGTCTGCTGACTTTTGAAAGTCGATTGCGTTTTACGTAAGTTGTGAAGTCTACACCTGGTTTTCTTACAAGTAGGGACCAATGCTTATTTCGGGTGGTTGGTTATGCTGAATTTTGTATGGTTTATAGTCGTGCTGCTCTAAAGTGATTTTCTAATTATCGAAAAGTTTCAAATTTAATTTTTCTTTGAAACCATTTTGAATATTCCCTAGGTTTTAAAGGGAGCGTACTACCAAATCATTTTTTGCCAAGATAAAACTATTTTTATACAAACAAAACACTAACATTTATCACCAATCACAGGACTTGTGGTGTTCACTTCTCTATCAAAAGTTGGGTGCACCTCGATCTTTGACACAGGTGAAAATTATTTGGCTTAGTACTACCTATAGCACTAAATAAACGTTTCATTGAAATTGAGTTTGTTACTCGAACTTCTGTGAAATATAATAATCTGATATTTAACAATGTCTTTAAAGATGTGGGGCGGGTGAAAAGACTTGCAGTCAAGACGTTGGTGTGTGTCTTTGGATTAAACAAGTCCATTCCCACTCTCTGCGAAGGGTAATCTGGAACACTCTGCTTCAACGGTTCAGGTCTAGCTTTTCTCTCGTTTTCTACCATGGATTGAAACTGCACCACGCAGAACTCCTGTCCAGTGCTCTGCACTTTACGATGCTATGATGGCCATCGTCAATTCAGGTCAAAATTTCTTTCCTTAGTCCTGCTGGGTTGACAAGTCTGGTGCGAAATAGTAAGAGTCCTTCTTGCATCGTTAGCTCGTCTCTCATTAAGAAGAATGGATGGAGAGACTGTACTGCAGGCCGCCCTTCTCTGCAGTAGTGTGCAATTTGACTACAGACCTGGTTTTCCTGCTGCCTAGTCTTGATCTGTACTAATTGATTCTGAGTTGCTGGTAAATCATCAATCACTGACTGTACAAACGCTTCCTGAGTGGATCCAACAGGGACATGTGACAGTGCATTTACAGTCGTCAAGGTCTTACCCGCTGTGTACATCACCTCATAGCTATACCACATAAGGCACATACGAAACCTCTGTACTCGTGGCGATAGCTCGTCCAAGCCTTTTGACGTCAATAAGTCTCAATAACGGTCATTGGTCATTCTCTGTGGTGAATGATGGAAGCCCGAGTAAGAAATCGGCAAATTTCTCAAATGCCCATGTAGATGTCAGTGCCTCCTCCTCCACCTGGAAATAATGTTGCATTGTTGACGTCAGGGACCTGGAAGCATAGAAGACAGGACGCCACATACTCTCCTCCTCCACCTGGGAATAATGTTGCATTGTTGACGTCATGAACCTGGAAGCATAGAAGACAGGACGCCACATACTCTCCTTCTCCTGCAGCAGGACTGCTCCCAGTCCATAGTATGATGTATCTGCCGACATTTTAGTAGGTCGATCTGGACTATAATGAGAATGTTCCTGTGCATCTCCTCCGATGTCTTCTCTTAGCAAATCGCGAAGAGGTCTGGTCTGGTCTGCGAGATCTGGAGCAAACGTCTGCATAAAGTTCAACATGCCCAGGATACGTCGCAATTTTGGCACGTTATGGACACGAGATAATTTCTGGATCGCCTCCACTTTCGCTGGATCCATCTGCACACCTTCCTTCGAGACGATATGTCTCAGAAACATGACACAGTTCTGACCGAAAACACTCTTTTAATTTAGGATTACACCTGCACCTTCCAATCTCTACAGAACATCCTTCAGCCTCTGATCGTGTTCCTGCTGTGTGCGTCCTGACACCACCACATAATCAATATCACAGATCACTAAAGGAATATTAGACAGCTGCTGTGATACGATACCATGAAACACATCAGGACCTGTTGAAATTTAGTTTGCACTCCGCAAGAATATGCGCTCCCCGGTCATTATTATATGTATAATTTGCACTCACCCAGTTACTATTATACGTATAATACGCACTCCCCTTGAAGTATTTGCACTCCCCTAGTTATAACTATACATATAATATGCACTCTCTACTATTATGTTTAAATACTGAATACATTAATTGTCTCTTATAAACACTTTGGATTGATAATAATTTAAGTGTTATTCAATGATTACAATCCACATTCATTATTAGTCCCATGTCGGTAGGATTGTCAATTGATAGTAATGAATGGGGAGTGTATATTATATGTGTAATAATGAATGTGGAGTGCAGATTATATGTATAGTAATGAATGGGAAGTGTACGGTACATGTATAGGTATAATAATGAATGGAGAGTGTAGATTATATGTATAATAATGAAAGAAAAGCGCAGATTAAGTGTATAATAATGAATGTTGAGGGTAGGTTATATGTATAATAATCCTAGATCGACCGCGCATCAGGCGAGCGCTTTACCACTGGGCTATGTTACGCCGCTTGTGTTTCGAGATAATCATACAGGTGTACGTTATAATTGTAACTTGTTCGTCGTTAGTATCGTGGTATTTGTATTTTATTATTTTATACGCTGATATCCACATATGTTACTAACATGCACCAAAATTAAGTTACCTTTATTTGATCATCATTCTTCTGTTCTGTTACGTAGAATGATTTTCCATTTTTAACCACACATGATGAGTTATTATTTTTATTTTGCAAATTTTCAAGGGCGGATCCAGGAATGTTTTGGCCTCTTTGGGTCCGCCCCTGATTCATATACCCGACACCCTCGTTTAGATTCGCCACTGAGATTTATACCAACTTTTACAAAGTGCACTGGCCATACAAACATCAAACAGTCAAAACATATAATTATGTCAGTGCTTAAACATTATTATAGCCTATGTCTAATGGGGGGGGGGGGGGGGGGGGGGGAGGGGATGCATATTATTCAGAGGGAGTGCATATTATACATATAATATAGACTGGGGGAGTGTATATTACATGTATAATATGCACTGGAGAGTGCTTATTCTACGTATAATGTTGAATGGAGAGTGTAAATTCAGGGGAGTGCAATTTATATGTCACACTGGTGGTATGTCTTGAAATTGTTAACAAACGTACACGTGTTAACAAGTATGTTTTCAAAAAATGACGAATGACGTTCTATTCTCACCAACAGGTGTGTAAAAACATATAGTTTTTTTAAAACGGTGTTAATAACATTGACGAACATGCATAATTTCTTTGGATAGATATTTAAATTATCATTCCATACCTGTCTGTATTAATCATTTAACCTTTGAGACAATATGAACGAAGGCGTTTTTGTTTATAGTAGTTTGATTTAACCAATAGGTACCCATGCCTAATTTGTTTAGAATATCTTTAATATCAGTTAACCACTTAAATTTATATCCATGATTGGCAGTTTCATGTAACATAACTCTGTGTAAATATAATGTTGCGAATATTTTAGAAGCTTTTCCAATAAACAAAGCTAAGCATCCTGGTTTTGATCTTAATATCCAGAGCGAAAGCACCTAGTTTGCCACAAATCATAGATAGTGGGGTACTTTTTCTAAGTTTCAATAAGTCTTTTAAAACATTTAACTGTATTTGTCCAATATTTTAATTATTGCTAAATCCCCATATTTCTGGAGAAAATAATAGAATTGGAACAATAGTACAATCAAACATGCGTAACTGAGAGTATATAGGTAAATTTAAATTTCTAGTTCTAATCTTTAACAAAGTCATTCCTTTTGAAGACGATCAATGCTGTTACACGACATTTATGACGGCAGTGATGGTAAGGTTCGTGATTGACATTCTTACGTTGCATTGTGCACTGGGAATCGGATTGTCGATGGCAAGAAAATGCTGTGGCACCCTACCTGATTGGATAGAGAGAGAGAGAGAGAGAGAGAGAGAGAGAGAGAGAGAGAGAGAGAGAGAGAGAGAGAGAGAGAGAGAGAGAGAGAGAGCTGACAACTTAATGTAACCTTTAAAAAAATTTTAATCAGACAGCCATGTTTATTAAATAATATATTATCTAGATTGACTTTTCGTAAATTTTGCAGAAAAAAAAAATACATCAATAAGAAATGAAACAACCTGGCGTTGTGCCCTGAGAATCAGACTGTCGATGGCAAGTAAAATGTAGTGGTACCCTACCTGAGAGAGAGAGAGAGAGAGAGAGAGAGAGAGAGAGAGAGAGAGAGAGAGAGAGAGAGAGAGAGAGAGAGAGAGAGAGAGAGAGAGAGACAGAGACAGAGAGAGAGCTAGCTGACAACTTAATGCAAACTTTAATTAAAAAACAAATTCAAACAGCGATGTTCAACAAATAATATAATATCTACATTGACTTTTCGTAAATTTTGCAAGTTGTCCCAGGAATGGAAATAGTAAACATTATTATTGTTCGTATCGTACATTAGCTTCACATTTATTTTAGAAATGACAAAGAAAGAAACCGTCAACAAGAAATGAAAAAAACTTCGAATTCTTGGCTCATAAAGTTACTTTACAGATGATCTAACTGATGACAGGCCAATTATACTACATTGTACGTGAAACTAATAAAATATTAATAAACCTCGTCGTTGACTCCACATGAAAATAATTAATTAAACATTTTGAAAATGTTTCGGCATTGTCTGACATTTCGCTGCCTCTACTACCTCTATAGCCAGAAAAAAGGTAATTTCTCTCCGTTTTCAAAATGCTGGGAAACTTTCAACGTAAAGTTGCTACTGAAATTATTTTCTTGCTTCCTGTTAGGGGTCTACCAGATAGTGGATCACGGAAGTAAACATGACTTTGCGTAACATTTTTACGACTCTACCTTGTGCACATATACAATTTTAATCAGAGAATACGGTTTTAATGTCCAGATTTGTTTGATGACTATTAAAGCATACGCCAATTCTGGAGTGTCGCCGTAGTACGTTGGCTTGTATGGCAATAAACGTACTGCCGTGACCTGATTAATTTGCATGTAATTTGCAAAGTTATAAAATTCTGAAAGTATATGATCTAAAAAATATCACACACTTATATTAAATAAGATACGCTACCTAATATGTGATATAAAATAATAACAACAAAAACCCAAACAAACGCCTGTATCTAATATGTGATATAAAATAATAACAACAAAACCCCCAAACAAACGCCTATATCTAATATGTGATATAAAATAATAACAACAAAAACCCAAACAAACGCCTATATCTAATATGTGATATAAAATAATAACAACAAAACCCCAAACAAACGCCTATATCTAATATGTGATATAAAATAATAACAACAAAAACCCCAAACAAACGCCTATATCTAATATGTGATATAAAATAATAACAACAAAACCCCCAAACAAACGCCTATATCTAATATGTGATATAAAATAATAACAACAAAAACCCAAACAAACGCCTATATCTAATATGTGATATAAAATAATAACAACAAAAACCCCAAACAAACGCCTATATCTAATATGTGATATAAAATAATAACAACAAAAACCCCAAACAAACGCCTATATCTAATATCTGATATAAAATAATAACAACAAAAACCCCAAACAAACGCCTATACCTAATATCTGATATAAAATAATAACAACAAAAACCCCAAACAAACGCCTATACCTAATATGTGATATAAAATAATAACAACAAAAACCCCAAACAAACGCCTATATCTAATATGTGATATAAAATAATAACAACAAAAACCCCAAACAAACGCCTATACCTAATATGTGATATAAAATAATAACAACAAAAACCCCAAACAAACGCCTATATCTAATATGTGATATAAAATAATAACAAAAACCCCAAACAAACGCCTATATCTAATATGTGATATAAAATAATAACAACAAAAAGCCCAAACAAACGCCTATATCTAATATGTGATATAAAATAATAACAACAAAAGCCCAAACAAACGCCTATATCTAATATGTGATATAAAATAATAACAACAAAAACCCAAACAAACGCCTATATCTAATATGTGATATAAAATAATAACAACAAAAACCCCCAAACAAACGCCTATATCTAATATGAATCAATGTGTTTCTACCATTAACACTGAATATTAGTTGAATTTGTTGTTATCGTTTGTTTTTAACGACACTACTAGAGCACATTGATTTATTAATCATCGGCTATTGGATTTCAAACATTTGGTATTGGACATTTTTTCTTTTATATGCACTATACCACAGACAGGATAATACATACCACGGCCTTTGATATACTAGTCGTTGTGCACTGGATAAAACGAGAATAGCCCAATGGGCCCACCGACAGGGATCGATCCCGAACCGACCACGCATCAAGCATCCAGTTTACGTCCCGCCCCCATTACTTGAATTTAGTTACACAGCATGTATTGATATACCAGCCACTCATTCTATTTTCCAGCCAGTACAATAGTCGGATGGTGCACATAAAATACCCCTTGCTACTGGAAAAATGGAGCGGGTTTCCTTTCTGAGACAAAATTACCAAATTTATAGCCGATGATTAATAATTCAATGTGCTCTAATGGTGTCGTTAAACAAAACAAACTAGTTTTAAATTCTATTTGGACTCATAGAAGATCTCCACCTCGGTCTTCCCTTTTACGCTTCGAGCTGTCGACGAAGTCGAACTGATGACATGCACATATTTAGTCCTTGATAAAATTGTTCATGTAAATGCATTTACCCCTTGGTGTAAACAGGTTCGTCGGTAGCAACTGGTCTCAGGAGCAAATCACGTGGTCGTAATATTTCAGTAGGAAAATGTGTCAGCTGTACCGAGCTGTGTACGGATAACTATGTACCAGACAGTGAATGCTCGGACTCGCCCTGACACCCCCCCCCCCCCCACCTACCACCACCACCACCACCACCCCAAAGAATATATGACCACCATTTCTAAAAGGAATGGATACATATCAGAAGTCGCGAACCTACAGGACCAGGACTATTTGAATGTGACATATCAGGTCAGGTCAGGTCATGTCAGGTCAGTGGGCTTAACGTACACTTTGAAACCAAACTGTTGTATTGCACACCTGTCATAGGGGTTAGGGTGGATGGGGGAGTGCAAGAAATGACCGACTAGGGTCGTTAGATGGCGGAGGCATTTGTGACGTTATTGAATTTTAAATGGCTCATAGGAATAGAAGGAAGGAAGCGAATGTTTTATTTAACGATGCACTTGACACAATGTATTTACGGTTATATAGCGTCAGACATATGGTTAAGGACCACACAGATATTGACAGTAAAATCCCCGAAAGCACCCACTTTGACTAATGTTCCGGTTAAATACGTAGTTCCTGATGGGTTTCATCCTGTAGAGTGTGTTTTAGTGATTACTATATGTAATATTTGTTGTCAGGGAACTCCAAAATGATCGATGTAACGATATTTAACATCAAACATAAGATTGGTCATTGTTGTTGCATTAGAGCGGGTTTTTTTGACTGAGCAATATTGACATAGATTATTCTCTGACGGTTAGAGAGCATTGATCACCTTCCAAACGTCAGTCTAGCTCCCTTACCATCAGAGTACTCGGGCTAGTCGCGTTCAGATTTGACCTTTGCCCCTAGGGATACATTTACCACAACGGAGTGAAATACCCAAAATGCAAATTAGTTCCATATTAACGCGGCTAGGGGCGGGATCTAGCTCAGTCGGTTGAGTGCCCGCGTCTCAGCATGGAACCACCTCGGTGGATCCATTCAACAGATTGTTTTTTTTTTCCTCGTTCCAGTCAGTCCGCCACAACAGGTCAAAGGCCGTAGTGTGTGCTTTTCTGTCTTAGGGAAAGTGCATATAAAACATCTCATGCTGAATTAAGAGAAATGTATCGGGTTTTCTCTGATGACTACATTACCAAATGTTTTAATGCAATAATCGATGATTAATTAATGAATGTGCTCTAGTGGTGTCGTTAAACAAAACAAACTTTATAAACGGGGCTAGACGATACTTGGAGATTCAGAAGACAGACAAAAGCAGGTTGGAAATAATACGTATTTAGTTTTCAACAACATTCCGAAAACGTCAAACTAATCCATATATCTATAAACAAAAACATGTTGAGAGAGTTGATAAATAAAAAATTTCATGCTAATACATAATACATACTAATTTTGGATAAGACTCCGCAAAGGACGACAGAATCTATATATCTAAAACTATGCTGAGAGAGTCGATAAATAAAACATCTCTTGCTCTTTTCAGAAAGGTCGATATGCTATATTAAATTGCAAGTGCGAAGTCGAAATACACCGACAGACAATCAGTAGTTTAGTATTGCGCCATGGAGGAACTCGCGAAAACAGGTAGGCTCTAGTTAAATGGGGAATTGTTGACTTCCGTCTTCTAATGACAAATTTCACAGGAATTGGCCATCACTTATGGATGAAGAATTTCTGCATGAGCTGCTTTAATGATCATTGGCGCTTTTGATTTGGACTTTACCTAGGGGAGGTGTGGGGTTGAAAGATATAGATGTGTGCCTTGTTTAGATGTTTTTTCTAGTTGAAGATCATTCACTACTACGCCATGATTTCCTTTTTAACATTTCCATAGTTTTACCTTTTTTGATTACTAATAACCGATGTGTATTTTTGTGCTGGGGTGTCGTTAAACGTTATTCTTTTCGTTTAAACTGTCCTGTTTTCTTAAACTGTTCATATGTTTCTTTTTATTCAGGATAGGTAACATCTTCAATAAAATAATTTTAAATAAGAAATGTTGAGAGGTGGGCGTGTTATTTAACATCATCTTTGGAAAACATTGCATATGGTTAGGCCTATAAGTGAGTACAGATGTGTCTTCGGAAACCTGATTGACATCAAACTGGAAAATGCCCAAATATTGTACCTCTCGATATATACAAGTCTGAGTTGGCAAAGAAGATAAAACGTTTTTGTTTTCTTTAATTTTATTACATTATTGAAGATTTATTTTTATATTTTAGCTCGTCTAATCTTACAGATGGCAATTCTCCTGGGTTGCGTGCGTGGATCGTCGTGTCATCTGAACACAACGTCTGGGAAGACTGGGGCAAGTCTGAAGGCAGAAAACCATGTTCTGGAAACACTGCCATACTCCTCCCAGTACTCGTGTACCGCCAGCTGCAAGATGAATCCTCGATGTCAGTCGATCAGTTTTGATCGTCGGACTCTCGAATGTCGTCTGCTTCGAGCAACAGCTGAACCATCACAGAGAATAGAAGACAAACAAATTGTTCCAAACGTATCCAAATGGGAAGATTCGATTTCAGGGCAGTGTACACGATCTTCGTGTGGGTCTCGAGAAATATGCTGGGTTGACAGACAAAACAGACCTTTCTGCTATGTTCCACCCATGTGTCCCGACCTCAACCAACCAGCAAATGGTTATGTGGAAATCTTTGAGTCTAGCTTGTTGAAATTTGCTGCATTTAGGTGTGATCAGGACTATATGTCCTGTGGTGGACATCTTATAAAGTGTCAAAGCAATGGATCGTGGCCATGGGGACAGTGGAACCATACATGTTCAAGAAACGCATGACACAACCTATCACTTCCTTTTCATGTCCCGACTTGCTGTCCCGTAGAAGTGGGGTCCGCGGTAGAGATGATTGGAATGACTTTGAAGAAAATATCATCCAGGAATATGTTTCACGTGAACCTATTGCACGGATCACAACGCCTATACCACTTATCATTTCGTTTCCGAAATGGAGGTGTGTCACCACGTGTTCTAATGAACATCGGAACATCTGGTCATTGGGGTAAGCCTGATATTTACCTTAAAGATTTCCCACTGAAGTTTGGACGAGAATTCAACATCACGATCGTGGTGGAAGAGGAGCAACACAGAGTAATGGTAGACGGAACAAGCCGTTATATGTTCAAACACAGATCTCCAGTTCGTACTACTCAGAAGGTTTCCGTATTGGGGTCCGTGGAAGTGAAAACTCTACGAGTTATTTACGCAGACACTTAAGGTCTCAATGCAACAGTGCAGTTAGTAGCTAAAAGAAAGCTAAGACTCGGGGCCCTGTTCCACAAAGCGACCTTAGCGCTACTATCGCCTTAAAATACCAGTCAGAGCTACCTTATATTTTTGTACGATCGGCAGCCCGTTCAATAACGCGGTGTAGCTTACTATCGTTGTAAATTACGGTGAAAATGTACAACGTAGATGTCAAATGGCAGTTAAATGATGATTTGATCATTTTCTAAGAGGATACTAACATTTGGTGTCAAAATGGATTTAATATATACCAAACACCCTTTATGAAACTCGATGAAAAACATTCTAGGCCAAACGAATTTCACACAAAAATATGGGCGATAACTCTTATGTGTTATGCATTCGGTAATTATCGCTTAGCAAATAAATTGACAAAGTTACTTCATGGATGTCCAATACCAATCAATACATCCAAGATGTTTCGAAAAGTCGGTAACCAATTTATTATTATTATAACTAATTCACACTTCTTCACAAAGAAGATTTTAGTCATTAAAGGGGCACTTACGACTACCGTAAGGTTGCTTTGTGGAATCGCTATAAAGTTTACGGAGCCTGTTATAAAACTCACCTTAAGTGACTACAATTAACCTTAGCTACGATTCTTTCATCGACAGGGTCCTGATCAATCAACCCATGTAAACAATTAATGGTTTCAACAATATTTAGACGTTTTGCTAGTGATTTTGTCATCGAGGTATTCGTAGAGACTTGGCATTATTGCTGGTGCAAAAAAAGTGTCACGTTTCATTGAAAACATGTTTGTTTGCCTTCATACGTTATAGTGGCGGGACGTAGCCCAGTGGCAAAGCGCTCGCTTGATCAGTCGTCGGTCTAGGATCGATTGGTGGGCTCATTGGGCTATTTCTCGTTCCATTCAGAGCACCACGACTGGTATATGAAAGTCCTTGGTATGTGCCATCCTCTTTGTTGGATTGTGCATATAAAAGGTCCTTTGCTGCTAATCGAAAAGAGTAGCCCATGAAGTGGCGACAGCGGGTTTCCTCTCTCAATATATGTGTGTCGGACGCCATATAACCGTAAATAAAATGTGTTGATTGCGTCGTTAAATAAAACATTTCCTTCCTTCCTAATTGTGGTCAAACAAAACAATCTTCTTTCTTTTTAGGGGGTCTTTTTTGCATATTGAAAAGTATTCAGGGCAGATAACTTCGTCCTAACGTAACCATCGATTCCTCCATCCCCAATCCCAATCAATTCACTATAACTGGTGCATCGAATACTGTGGTATGTACTGTCATGTACTGTCCTGTCCTGTCTATGAATAGTGCATATTAAAGATGTATAGATGCTTTTTGTTTTACACTACAGCTGATGATAATATTTATATTGATGATACTAATATGGATAATTTTCTGAATGCCATATCAAAACTTGATAACCTTAATATCCCTAGAGAAAGGGCAAGCCAGGACCAAGGAAACGTAAATATGCATGGTGTGAAACTAGTAGGTTTATGCAAGTTCCATGACATTTATATTCTCAATGGCAGATGTGGAAGTGATAAAAATGTCGGTAAAGTTATTAGTAAAGATTGTAGTCTAATTGTTTATGCTATAGGTACTTACCATGTTTTTAAAACAGTTACTGATTTTTAAATATGTGATACATACAGCACTGGCTATTACATATACTTGCAGATGTAATACTAACAATAACCCAAACAATTCGGTTGACAACAAAGAGAAAGTGCGTAAATTAGCCCCTAGTAAACGTGAGGAATTTACTAATAATATAGATAACAATATAATTGAAAAACATCTCTCTTGTTCTAGGCGACACATCTGTTGATACCAAAACACGTGTTAATCAAGCAGCCAATATGCTAAAACATCTATTTTTAGACACAGCAATCTCGACATTCGGTGCAAGATGCAAATATTTACGAACTAAGTATCACTTAGCTAAAACTTTATACGCAAAACATAAAACTGTAGATAATAAAATGAGATTATTTAATGCTAGTAAATCTTAGAAGAAATCTATATTTAAAGCATATTTGCATAATAAATTTAAGACAGAAAAAAAGAACAATTACGTTCAGATAACCCAAAATATTTTTACAAAATATTAAGAATAAAGAACAATGCGACGTGGACAAAAACGCCCCTTCTATAGATTGTTTTTGAGTATTTCAGTGATTTAAATAAGGGCGAACCCAATGATTATAACCGATGTGATTTTGATATGGACCAGGTACTAAACGAAGTAAACAATGACTGTCATTTTTAACGGGAAATTCAGTGAAGATGAAAGCTATAAAACAATTAAAAAACGATAAAGCAGTAAGTGTAGACAAAATAGCTAAAATAGCTAACGAATATATTAACTCAACCGCCACTTTGATAATTCCAATCTATGTTAAACTTTTTAATACTACATTTGATTACGGCGATCTACCCGAGCAATGGATTTTAGGTATTATTATACCATTTAAAAAAAAATAAAGTTAACTATTACCCGAAAATTATCGACCAATTACACTACCCGGCTGTTGTTCTAAGCTATTCACCACTTTACTTAATAACCGTTTAAATTTATTTATTGAGGAAAACAATATCATTAGTGAGGCACAGACTGCATTTCGTAAAGGTCATTCAACTACACACCACATATTCACATTACATAACCTGATTGATTTCTTGGAAAAAAGAAAAAGGAAATTATACTGTGCTTTTATTGATTTTCAGAAAGCCTTCAATATGGTACCAAGAACTCAACTTTGGCATAAGCTGTTACAAAATAACGTATTCGGTAAAATTTTCTGAATTATCTACCAGATGTATCAAGGTCTAAAATAGTTTTAATTTCCGTAAATAATCAGCAATCAGCTTTATTCCCTTGCAACAACGGTATCCGCCAAAGCGAAAATTTATCCTCTCTTCTGTTTTCCTTGTATCTCAACGATTTAGAAGATTACTTATCCTACCAGAGATACGAAGGAATTCCAATTAAAAACGATAATCAAGAAAACACGGTAGACATTGCTATGCACATCCTTTGTTTGTTATATGCAAATTATACGGCCTTATTAGCAACAAATGCAGCTGACCAACAATATACTTTAAATGAATGAATGAATGAATGAATGAATGTTTAACGACACCCCAGCACGAAAAATATATCGGCTATTGGGTGTCAAACTATGGTAATGCAAACAAATAAGGTGATGATCAACATCAATATAAAAATTCAAGATTTAAATAAAACAGTGTAAAGAACTACACAAAAATACAAATATCACAGATAGATACTGGCTTTTATTCAAAATTTCAATTTGTGCTGTATTGGCCATTCTCAAAGAGAATGTTACACCCCTGCACCACGGTGAGGTTACAGCACGCGCAGGGGAACAACATACTTTAAATATGTTTTACCAGTATTGCAATGATTGGAAACTGAAAATTAATAGTAACAAAACAAAAATACTGATTTTGAACAAAACTGCTAAAGACTATAAACATATTTTTAAAATTAGAAACACTATTTTAGAAAATTTTAAAGAATACAAATATTTTGGAATTACTTTTAGTAAATTAATAACTTCAGAACTACCAAGCGCAGATTAAGTCAACAGGCTACCAAGGCTACGCACTTTGTACTACCAAGCGCAGATTAAGTCAACAGGCTACCAAGGCTACGCACTTTGTACTACCAAGCGCAGATTAAGTCAACAGGCTACCAAGGCTACGCACTTTGTACTACCAAGCGCAGATTAAGTCAACAGGCTACCAAGGCTACGCACTTTGTACTAGCGAAATCAAAGGAATACTATCTATCAACTGAATGCAAACTTGAAATGTTCGACTCGATGGTCCTTCCAATCTTATTATATGACTGCCAAATTTGGGGGGCCGAGAAAAATGATATATTTAACTCTGTACAAATCAACTTCTTTAGACATATTTTACCTGTTATGAAACCACCACCATTTGTTATGTTATACGGCGAGCTATGACGAATGCCAGTTGAATTACTCATACACAGAAGAATGATATGCTACTGTGCACGGCTTTTATCAGGAAACGGATCAAAACTCCCTTGCTTGTTATACAAAGCTATGTTAAATGACCATCGTACTAACTGAATCAACTATAATTGGATCACCGCTATCAGAAACATTTTCAATAACTAAGGGTTGAGCAATGTATGCATATCCCAATCAGTAAACTGTCTCTCGGAACAAATCAAACAAAGGCAATACGATCAATATTACAAATATGGAGAAATAACTTATCACAAATTATACTTAGAAAGTCTAAACATTATTTACCCGTTGAAACTGATTGTTGGAATAACCTACCTATAGATGAGAGACTTTGTACACTATGCGACGTAAATGATATTGGCGATGAATTCTATTTTCTTTTTGTTTGTAATTTTTTCATGATTTAAGGGTCCAGTATATATATTCATATTACTGTAAACAACCAAGTACTTATAAATTTAAAGAATTAATGAACAGTAAATTCACAAAAGATGCTTTGTCATTCATCGTCTTTCGGCGGTGGAGACATATATTATGGAAACCAGCCTTTAGCTGTCTACATGAATGGATCTTGATTTATAACTTGGAAATTCTAGCTGTAGTTCAAAGAGAATACGGATATCAAACTGTCACATAAACAAGTTAGAAATGCTAAGCAAAAAACCCCAAACTTTCTAAACGGGGCTAGACGATACTTTGATATTCAGATAACAGGTAAGAGCAGGTTGTAAATAATACGTATTTAGTTTTCAATTAAGAATTGACCGCAATTATATTTTGGTTCATGCAAGTATGAACCGAAAAAACGATTTGCACACTGTATGATGACACTGTAGAAAAGTGTGCACTTTCGGGGGGGAGGTAGTAGGCGTGGGTTATTTTTTTCGGGTTCATCGAGATAAGCACCTCTGGACCAATCAGATTGCCGTAAAATGTATAGACGCAAAGAAAATTTAATTATTAACACTTCGCAAAGGTCGACCGAATCCATATATCTATAAACAAATCTCTATGTTGAGAGAGTCAATAAATAAAACATCTCTTTCTGTTTTCAGAAAGGTCGCATTGCTATATTAAATTACAAGTGTGAAGTCGAAATCCACAGGTAGACAATCAGTAGTTTAGTGTTGCGACATGGAGAAACTCGCACAAACAGGTAGGCTCTAGTTAAATATGGGGCTTTCTCATTTTTCCCTTCTAATGACAAATTTGACAGGCATCATCCATCGGTTATGTATGAGGAATTTCTACACGAGTTGGTGCCATGATCATTGGTGCTCTTGTTTTAGACCTTACCGGGGGGGGGGGGGGGACTGAATAATATAGATGTGTGCCTTGTTTAAATGTTTTTTCTTGTTGAAGATCATTCACTACTACACCATGATTTCCTTTTTAACATGTCCATATGCTTACCCTTTCTGACAACCAATAGCCGATGTGTATTTTTGTGTTGGGGTTTCGTTAAACATTCATTCATTCCTTTTTAACTGTCCTGTTTACTTTAAACTGTTCATATGTTTCTTTTTATTCAGGATAGCTTAACATCTTGAATACTAATAATGTCAAATAAGAAACGCTGAGGTGGGTGTGTTATTTAACATCATCTTTGGTAAACATTGTATATGGTTAGGCCTATAAGTAAGTACAGATGTATTTTCGGAAACCTGGTTGACATTAAATTCAAAACTCAATATCCTATTGAATATGTAAATATACTTACATAGAAGAAATATGCCCAAAAATCGTGCCTCTCAATATATATTAACAGTTTTGCATAGACGTTAAAGTCTGAGTTGGGAAACAAGATAAAACGTTAATTTTGTTTTAAAATTTTGCATTTAATTTTATTACATTATTGAAGATTTATTTTTATATTTCAGCTTGTCTAATCTTGCAGATGGCAATTCTTGTAAGCTGCGTGCGTGGATCGTCGTGTCGTCTAAATATAAAGTCAGGAAAGACTGAGACGAGTCTGGAGGCAGACAAAGATGTTCTGGAAACACTGCCATACTCCTCCCAGTACGCGTGTGCCGCCAGCTGCAAGATGAATTGTCGCTGTCAGTCAGTCAGTTTTGATCGTCGAACTCTTGAATGTCGTCTGCTTGGAGCAACAGCTGAACCATCGCAGAGAAAGGAAGATAAACAGATTGTTACAGACGTATCCGAATGGGAAGATTCGATTTCAGGGCAGTGTACACGGTCTTCATGTGAGTCTGGAGAAATATGCTGGGTTGACAGACAAAACCGACCTCTCTGCTACGTTCCACCTATGTGCCCCGATCTCAAACAACTAGCAAATGGTAATGTGGAAATCTTTGAATCTGGCTTGTGGACATTTGCTGCATTTAGGTGTGATCAGGACTATAGTTCCTGTGGTGGACATCTTATCAAGTGTCAAATCAATGGATCGTGGCCATGGGGACAATGGAACCTTACATGTTCAAGAAACGCGTGGCACAACCCATCAGTTCCTCTTCGTGTCTCGACTCCCTGTCCCGTAAAAGTGGGGTCCGCGGTAGAGATGATTGGAACGCCTTTGAAGAAAACAACTTCCAGGGATATGATTAACTTGAGCCTATACCACGGAACACAACGCCTATTTTACTTTTCTCTTCGTTTCCGATATGGAGATGTGTCACCACGTGTTCTAATGAACATCAAAATATCTGGTCGTTGGGGTAAGACTGAGATTTACCGTAATGATCCCCCACTGAAGTTTGGACGAGAATTCAACATCACGATCGTGGTGGAAGAGGGGCAGTACAGAGTCATAGTAGACGGAACACGCCGATATTGGTTCAAACACAGATCTCTAGTTCTTACTACTGAGATGGTTGCCGTACGTGGGTCCGTGGACGTGAAAATTCTACGAGTTATTTACGCAGGAACTTAAGTTCTCACTGCAACAGTGCAGTTAGTAGCTAAAACGGAAGTTGACACTCTGGGCGCTGGTCCACGAAGCGACCGTAGTGCTACTATTGTCTGGTAATACCTACCATAGCTATCTTAAAAAAAAATTCTACGATCGCCAGCCCGTTCCATGACGCGGTGTAGCTTACTATCATTGTAAATTATGGTGAAAATGTACGACAAAGTTGTAAACCACTAACGTAGATGTCAAATGGCAGTTAAATGATGATTTGATCATTTTCTAAAAAGGATACTAACATTCTGTGTAAAAATGGATCTGATATATACCAAATACCCTTTATGAAACTCGGCGTTCGATTTAAAATATTCTAGGCCAAACGACTTTCACAAAAAAAATATGGGATATAATTCGTATGTCTAATGCATTCGGTAATTATAGCTTAGCAAATAAACTGACAAAGTTACTTCATGGATGTCCGATACCAATGAATACATCCAAGATGTTCTGAAAAGTCGGTAACCAATTTATTATTATTATTATAACTAATTCACACTTCTTCACAAAGAAGATTTTAGTCATTAAAGGGGCTCTTACGACTACCGTGAGGTTGCTTTGTGGAATCGCTATAAAGTTTACGGTGCCAGTTATAAAACTCACCTTAAGTCACTACAATTAACCTTAGCTACGATTCATTCATGAACGGGGCCCTGATGAATCAACCCATATAAACAATGAATGGTTTCAACAATATTCAGACGTTTTGCTAGTGATTTTGTCATCAAGGTATTCGTAGAGACTTGGCATTATTGCCTGGTGCAAATAAAGTGTCACGTTTCACTGAAAACATATTTGTTTGCCTTCATACGTTATAGTGACGGGATGTAGCCCAGTGGTAAAGTGCTCGCTTGATGCGCGGTCGGTCTAGGATCGATCCCCGCCGGTGGGCCCATTGGGCTATTTCTCGTTCCTGACAGTGCACCACGACTGGTGTATTAAACACCGTGGTGTGTGTTGTCCTCTTTCTGGGATGGTGCAGACAAACGATCCCTTGGAACTTATAGAAAAATATATCGGGTTTCCTCTCTAGCACTCGGTGGATCCACTAAAATTATTGAATGTTTATCGTTCCTGCCTGTCTTTCTGCATTAAAACAAATGTAGCGGGTTTCCTCTGATGTCAAAATTACCAAAAGTTTGACATCCAATAGCTGATGATTATTAAATCAATGTTCTCTAGTGGTGTCGTTAAACAAAACATTTTTATTATTATACTTGTTAAGGACATCAATTTCACAGATCTGCAGGATGACATCGTGTCACCTTTGGGCATTTTGAGATTTTAAAATGTATATATTTAGCCATTTATTTGTCAGTAACTTGATCATATTGTCCTAGTAGTACATACAAAATTAGGATTGGTTCGTGACAAATGTTTCGGAAATTAAGTTTTAAATGTTTTCTAGATCACTCCTACATACTGTTGTTGTAGGGGGGGGGGGGGGGGGGTTTGTTCGTTTTTTTTTGTTTTTGTTTTTTTACATAAATTACAGGTGATTAGATATACTACATTTTTCAAATCACAGTTCAAGTCTGTCCCAATTTGATATTCAATTTTGGGCTGCTGAATTTTAAAAGTCGACTGCCTTTTACGTAAGTTGTGAAGTCTACACCTGGTTTTGTTATAAGTAGCAAAGGAACAAAGGTTTATTTGTGGTGGTTGGTTATGCTGAAGTGTGTATGGTTTATAGTCTTGTTACCCTTAGGTTATTTTCTAATTCTCGAACAGTTTCAGATTTAATTTTTCTTAAAAACCGTTTTGAATATCCCCTAGGTTTTAAAGCACTAAATAAAAGTGAAATTCAGATTGTTACTCGAATTTCTGTGAAATCTAATAATCTGATATTTAACAATGCCTTTAAAGGTGTGGCGTGGGTGAAAAGACTTGCAGTGGAGAAGTTGGTGTGTGTCTGTGGGTTAAACAAGTCCACCCCCAATCTCTGCGAAGGGTAATCTGGAACACTACTCGGCTTCAATGGTCCAGGTCTAGCTCTTCTCTCTTTTTCACAAGTCCCACAGTTTTCTACCATGGATTGAATCTGCTGAGATATACCTGGCCACCACACAGAACACCTGGCCAGTGTTCTGCACTTTATGATGCCTTGATGGCCATCGTGAATTCTGGTCAAAATGTCTTTCCTTAGTCCTGCTGGGATGACAAGCCAAAACCGACCTTTCTGCTATGTTCCATCTATTATCCCGACCTCAAACAACCAGCAAATGGTTCTGTTGAAATCGTTGAATCTCGTATTGGTACATTTGCACGGCAGTGTTTCCAGAACATCTTTCTCTGTCTCCAGACTCGCCCAAGTATTCACAGACTTTGTGTTTAGATGACACGATGATATAAAAATAAATCTTCAGTAATGTTATAAAATTGAATGCCAAATTTTAAAACAAATTTAACGTTTATCTTGTTTGCCAATTCAAAGTTTAACGTCTATGCACGTCACACATATAATTATGGAGCGGCAAACCACTGCATTTGCATTAGTCCAGTATATGTCCAGTATAATATATATATATATATATATATATATATATATATATATATATATATATATATTTCTTACTCATAGTTCAGTGTTTTCGTTGGATGAAAATTATGGGAGGGGGAGGGCGTCGGGTATTATTAAATAATAATAGTCAAAAATAATTATTATTAAAAAATAAAAATAAAATAATAATACTAATTTTTTAAATGGTTACCGTATGCATTTGTGAACCGCATGCTCGTATGCAGGCATTTTTGGAAATAATCCCCTAACGTGGGGTAAAAATTTCTGTTCGTTTTATTTTTATCTTCTTCAAATGAATCCATCGAATTAATATCGCTAATTGATAAAAGTAGTTTCGTTTTTATAAAGGCGGTCAAAATAATATTTGACCCCCAAGATAAATTATTTTAATGATGAACACTAGATTAAAATAAAACTGACATCGAAAACATTTAGTTTCCATGCTTTCGGGCTTTCCGACCGACAGTTAAATAGCGAATCACGTGACAAAGAAGTCTGATCTTGAGATGCAAATTAGGTATATCCTGTTTCGATACAGTCCACGATCTGTTATATCGTAGTTTTTAGTAATAGGCCTGTCCGATATAATGCATTTATGTAGAAGAATACAACTTTTTGTTTTAATTCAACCATTTTCGATAACACATATCATTTGTGATCTTTCGCAACACATCCAATGCGATATTTTTCTGTGTGCGTTTAGGCAGACGATCTTATTTTTCCAAATGGTGTGCATGTTTCGTACTTTTTTTCTTCATATTATTATTATTATTTAAATATTTTGATTACGTCTTTGTAAGTTAAAAGTAGTTATTACTGCAGTTGTAGGGGAACTACATATCCTGTAGGGGACCTACATATCAATATCAATATCAATAAGGGAGGTGACTCGAGCTATTACATTGCGTGTCGATCTGGTCAAAAATGTACATTTACTGTCCAGCGATGTTACTTTATTATTTACGATTCATTCATGAATAACGGGACCATTCGACAAATTTTACCAGCCACGGCGGAATCAAGTAGACATTGGGGAGGGGTGGGGTGGAAATAATGTTTAGGGGGTTCGGGGGTATATTCCCACGTAAACTTTTGAAAACAAGATGGCCTGAAATGCAATTCCCTGCATTCTAGAAGTAAAATTTATCTCTGCCTTGACATTTACTACAATAATATCTTTGATTCAGAATTATTGGGGGGGGGGGGGGGGAATAGAGCCCCGACTCCGCCGTGCATGGTTACATAACGCTGTCAAGGAGAGGGGGTGAGGGGGGGGGGGGGGGGGGGGATCGTGGGATGCGTTTCTACACCGCTTTTGACCGAAACATATTACAAAAATATAACTTGAAAGGGGCCTGTCACACTGATAACAAAATGTAGTAACCTGATTCTGTTTTTTTTATCATCCGAGAAAATCAAGTAAGTGAGCGAATGGTGATGCAAAAATACTATAACACACGTTCGATTCGCATAAACGTAGCTATAGTCAAGGTTTGTACTGAAACGGAAAAGCGCAATCCTCAGAGAAGTTATGTAACTTTGCATACCGAACCCTCTGTTGGTGGAGAACGCAAGCCCAGATCAGCAGTGATTCAACCAGGCCGCACTGTAGGTGACGCAATAATGCCAACATTGACGTCAACTTAACGCAATAATGTCAGTTGGAGATAGCAAGCAGAGGTAACTCAACACGTTGTGGCAAGGTGCTTTGGCGTTTCCAGACAAACCATCAGGGAAACCACCGCCGTTCAAGATCAGTACATCCGGGTGTATCATCTTGCAAATCGAACCACAACAGTAAAGCCATAGCGACACAAGTCCCTGGACTACGCAGAATTTCGTGGTGGTTTTAACCGATACTGACATTTTATCCACCACTACATATGCCTGTGTACATGTTTCAGGTGGATTCCCAGAGAGACTGTTTCGTACATGTACACAGTAATCCGCATCCCATGGCGTCTTGATCTTTGGTTGCTTGTATCATGTCTACCAGGTTGTTATTTTTTATATATTAAACTTATGTTTTTTTTTTTTTTTGTGAAGAGTATAGATTGTTCTCTGATGGTTAGAGAGCATTGACCACCATCCAAATGTCTGTCTCCCTTACCGTCAGAGTATTCGGGCTAGTCGTTTTCAGATTTGACCGTTGCCTCTAGGGATACATTTACCACAATGGAATGAAATGCCCCTAAACGCAAATTAGTTACATAGTAACGGGGCTAGGTGGGTTCAGTGCTCGCTTGAGGTGCCTGCGTCTCAGCTTCGAAACACCTCGGTGGATCCATTCAACTGATCAAAGGATCAATCAGTGCACCACAACTGGTCAAAGGCCGTGGTATGCGCTTCCCTGTCTTTGGGAACGTGCATATAAAAAATCCCTTGCTGCATTAAGAAAACTGTAGCGGGTTTTCTTTGATGATTACTTGTTAGAATTACCAAATATTTGACATCCAATAGCGGATTAATGAATGAATGTACTCTAGTGGTGTCGTTAAACAAAACACATTTTATAAACGGGGCTAGACAATACTTTGAGATTCAGACAAAAGACAAGAGCAGGTTGTAAATAATACATATTAATTTTCGATAACACTCCACAAAGGTAGACCAAATCAAAGTTCGATCGAATCCATGTATCTATAAATAAACAAAAATATGCTGAGAGAGTCGATAAATAAAATATATCTTTCTGTTTTCAGAAAGGTCGCTTTGCTATATTAAATTACAAGTGTGAAGTCGAAACACACAGACAAACAATCAGTAGTTTAGTATTGTGACATGGAGGAATTCGCGAAAAAAGGTAGGCTCTAGTTAAATATGGGGCATTCTCGTTTTCTCTCTTTTAATGGCACATTTCACAGTAATTGGCCATCAGTTGTGGATGAGCAAATTATACACGAGCTGGTCTCATGATCATTGGCGCTCTTGTTTTGGACCTTACCTAGGGGAGGTGTGGGGCTGAAAGATATAGATGTATGCCTTGTTTAGATGGGTGTTTTTCTAGTTGAAGATCATTCACTACTACGCCATGATTTCCTTTTTAACATTTTCATATTTTTACCTTTTCTGACAACTAATAGCCGATGTATATTTTTTGTGCGCTGGGGTGCCATTAAACATTTATTTATGTCTTTTTAAATGCTCTGTTTTACTTTAAACTGTCCATATGTTTCTTTTTATTCAGGATAGGTAACATATTGAATGAAATTATTTTAAATACGAAATGTTGAGGTGGGTGTGTTATGTAACATCATCTTTAGTAAACATTTCATATCGTTAGGCCGTGAGTACAGATGTGTTTTCGGAAACCTGGTTGGCATTAAACTGAATAAAACTCAATATCCTGTTGAATATGTAAATATACTTATATAGAAGAAAGATGCCCAAAGATTGCACCTCTCGATATATATATATATTTAAGAATTGACCGCAATTATTTTTTGGTTCATGCAAGTATGAACCGAAAAAACGATGTGCACACTGTGTGACTCCGCGTAGGGGGTCATACAAAAGTGTGCACGTCGTTTTTTTCGGTTCATACTTGCATGAACAAAAAAATAATTGCGTCAAATCTTATAATTAAATTTATATCCATACTTTAACAATATATAACTGAATTTATTTTGTTTAGCTTTAAATACACCTGTAGTATTGTTTGTGTAAACTTTTCGCGTAAGAATGCAAATGTTCATTCACTATTATTTGAATCAGGTGATTTTTGTAAATGACGTCATTTGGTAAATGACGTAATTTTGATAAGCGACGCCATTTCATCTAGCTTCTGTGCATTTTTACGAATCATTTCGTTATATTGGAAGGAATTGTCCTATTCGTGTTTAGTTTATATTTTATGAAAGTGAATGAAGGGAACGTGTCTGACATGTATGCTGTCTGTGGAACCGTTTAATTTTCGCCAACAGCTGTAAAACATCGCTTACAAGTAAGTTGCAGGCGTGAAGTTTCCTACACGATTTCTTTGGCCACCGACCGAGTCTCATTTTATGATTAGCGAAGGGTTTTTTGTTTTGTTTAAATCAATGTGTATGGATCTACATGTCTACTCTGCTATAGCATTTTCCATTAATTTATCGTATACATTTTTGAAATTGATTTTGTAGCTTTCACGTGTGTTTTCTTCAAAATATCTAAATATGGTTGCCTGAATAATCCGGCTTGTAGAACAAAGGTAGTGCGAGTCGGAGGGGGGGGGGGGGGGGGTAGTAGGCGTGGCTTAAATGTTTTCACTTCATCGAGATATGAAAGAAAAAATGTAAGCACCTCTGGACCAATCAGATTGCCGTAAAGTGTATAGAAGCAAAGAAAATGTAATTATATATACACACACACACACACACACACTCGTATGTAGAGAGAGAGAGAGAGAGAGAGAGAGAGAGAGAGAGAGAGAGAGAGAGAGAGAGAGAGAGAGAGATACCCACACACATACATATACACACACACACAAACACACAGTTTGCATAGACTTTAAACTTTGAATTGGCAAACAAGATAAACGTTAATTTTCTTTTAAAATTTGGCATTCAATTTTATTACATTACTGAAGATTTATTTTTAAATCATCGTGTCATCTAAACGCAAAGTCTGTGAAGACTTCGGCGAGTCTGGAGATAGAGAAAGATGTTCTGGAAACACTGGCGTACTCCTCCCAGTACTCGTGTGCCGCCAGCTGCAAAACGAATCCTCGCTGTACGTCGGTTAGTTTTGATCGCCGGACTCTCGAATGTCGTCTGCTTGGAGCCACAGCTGAAACATCGCAGAGAATAGGCGACAGACAGATTGTTACAGACGTATCCAAATGGGAAGATTCGATTGCAGGGCAGTGTACACGATCTTCGTGTGGGTCTCGAGAAATATGCCGGGTTGACAGACAAAACCGACCTTTCTGCTATGTCCGACCTCAAACAACGAGCAAATGGTTCTGTTGAAATCGTTGAATCTCGTATGGATACATTTGCCCATTTAAGATGCGATCAGGACTATAGTTCCTGTGGTGGACAACATCTTATAAAGTGTCAAAGCAATGGATCGTGGCCATGGGGACACAACCCATCAGTTTCTCTTCGTGTCCCGATTACCTGTCCCGTAGGAGTGGGATCCGCGATAGAGATGATTGGGACGCCTTTGAAGAGAAAAACATCCAGGGAAATTATTTTCTTAAGCCTATACCACGGAACACAACTTCTATTCCACTTAGCCCTTCGTTTTCGAACTCCAGGTGTGTCACCATATGTTCTAATGAACAACATCACATCTGGTCGTTGGGGTAAACCTGAGATTTACCTTAAAGATTCCCCACTGAAGTTTGGACGAGAATTCAACATCACGATCGTGGTGGAAGTGGGGCAGTACAGAGTCATGGTAGACGGAACAAGCCGTTATTGGTTCAAACACAGATCTCCAGTTGGTACTACTGAGATGGTTGCCGTACGGTACGTGGGTCCGTGGAAGTGAAACTTCTACGAGTTATTTACGCAGGAACTTAAGTTCTCACTGCAACAGTGCAGTTAGTAGCTAAAACGGAAGCTAACACTCTGGGCGCTCTTCCGCGAAGCGACCGTAGCGCTACTATTCCCTGAAAATACCTACCATAGCTATCTTATTTTATTTTCTACGATCGCCAGCCCGTTCCATGACGCGGTGTAGCTTACTATCGTTGTAAATTATGGTGAAAATGTACAACAAAGGTGTAAACCACTAACGTAGATGTCAAATGGCAGTTAAATGATGATTTGATCATTTTCTAAAAAGGATATTAACATTTTGTGTAAAAATGGATCTGATATAATATTATACAAAACACTTTTTCAAACGTTATATTATTTTTCACCAAATCACTCATTATAACAGTGCACAGCTAATGTATTAAATTTAGTCACATATAGCCGTTTGAAATGCCTTTAACTAAAAATAGGTTTCCATTTTTCAATACGCACATCGCGCGGGATGTAGCCCAGTGGTAGCGCGTTCGTTTGATGTCCGGTCGATCTAGAGTCGATCAATGGCGGTGAGCTCATTGAGCTATTTTTCGTTTGACTGGTATATCAAAGGTCATAGTATGTTCTATCCTGTCTATAGGATGGTACATATAAAAGCCCCTTTATTACTATGTCAAATTCCAGCATCATGAAGGTCTATAAATAACGAGCTACTCTCGAACCACTAACGAGTTACACTCGAATTCCAAAATCTATACTAGCTCATTTTACCATTCGACCGACCGTTCAAAATTGCGCCTAATCACTCAACAAAACTGCGCACCTTTTCTCTTTTGATAAATCGCTCCACTCAAAATTCCATAGCACCCAAAACCCATCCGCCTGCTACCGATTCAATCGGACTGCTGGTGCTCCCTTGCACCTGCCAGTGCAGACGGTCCCTTCTCCTCCCCCCCCCCCCACCTTTCCTGTCTTGGACAGAGAGGCCGGCCAAGGCCGGCAACTGTGCCCACGACAGGCGTGCGCTACAACAGCTTGCTCTGAACGTGCACGTAAAACCCTTTGACCTTGACCTTGACCTTATGTCAAATTTACCATATGTTTGACATCGAATAATAAATCAATGTCCTTAAGTGGTGTCGTTAAACAAAACATTTTTTTTTGTCAATAGGTACGACCCACTTGTAGATGTGAAATGACATTTAGATGGTGATTAGATGGTTTTCTAAGACTAGTACAAACTCTTGTGTCCACAAATATATCGAATAAACACAGTGATCAATAAAAAAAAATGAAGATCATAGGACATCAAGTATTTAATATGGCAGCGAACCACGAAACCCCAGATTAGAGTATTAAGTTTTTGTTGTTTTTGTGTTGTAGTTTTTGTTGTTGTTGGTTTTGGGGGTTGGTTGGGGGGGGGGGGGGGGGGAATGGGCGTTGGGGGTATTATTATACTTGTTTAGGACGTCTATTTCACAGATCTGAAGGATGACATCGTGTCACCTTTGGGCATTTTGAGATTTTAAAATGTATATATTTAGCCATTTTATTGTCAGTAACTTGATAATATTGTCCTAGATTGTTCACTGTTGTTGCATTAGAGCGGGGACCTTTGACTACCGTTTAGTAGGCAGAGACAGAGCAATATTGATATAGATTGTTCACTGTTGTTGCATTAGAGCGGGGACCTTTGACTACCGTTTAGCAGGCAGAGACAGAGCAATATTGATACAGATTGTTCATTGTTGTTGCATTAGAGCGGGGACCTTTGACTATCGTTTAGTAGGAAGAGACAGAGCAATATTGATATAGATTGTTCAATGTTGTTACATTAGAACGGTGACCTTTAACCAACGTTAGGTAGGCAGAGACAGAGCAATATTGATATAGATTGTTCAATGTTGTTGCATTAGAACGGGGACCTTTGACTACCGTTTAGTAGGCAGAGACAGGGCAATATTGATATAGAGTGTTCATTGTTGTTGCATTAGAACGGGGACCTTTGACTACCGTTTAGTAGGCAGAGGCAGAGTGATATTGATATAGATTGTTCACTGTTGTTGCATTAGAACGGGGACCTTTGACTACCGTTTAGTAGGCAGAGGCAGAGTGATATTGATATAGATTGTTCATTGTTGTTGCATTAGAACGGGGACCTTTGACTACCGTTTAGTAGGCAGAGACAGAGCAATATTGATATAGATTGTTCATTGTTGATGCATTAGAACGGGGACCTTTGACTACCGTTTAGTAGGCAGAGGCAGAGTGATATTGATATAGATTGTTCATTGTTGATGCATTAGAACGGGGACCTTTGACTACCGTTTAGTAGGCAGAGGCAGAGTGATATTGATATAGATTGTTCATTGTTGATGCATTAGAACGGGGACCTTTGACTACCGTTTAGTAGGCAGAGGCAGAGTGATATTGATATAGATTGTTCATTGTTGATGCATTAGAGCGGGGACCTTTGACTACCGTTTAGTAGGCAGAGGCAGAGTGATATTGATATAGATTGTTCATTGTTGTTGCATTAGAACGGGGACCTTTGACTACCGTTTAGTAGGCAGAGGCAGAGTGATATTGATATAGATTGTTCATTGTTGTTGCATTAGAACGGGGACCTTTGACTACCGTTTAGTAGGCAGAGGCAGAGTGATATTGATATAGATTGTTCATTGTTGATGCATTAGAACGGGGACCTTTGACTACCATTTAGTAGGCAGAGACAGAGCAATATTGATATAGATTGTTCTATGACGGTTAGAGAGCATTGATCACCGCCCAAATGTCCGTCTAGCTCACTTACCGTCAGAGAAATCGGGCTAGTCGTGTTCAGATTTGTCCTGCGCCCTTAGGGATACATTTACCACAATGGAGATAAATACCCCCAAACGCAAATTACTTACATATTAACGGGGCTAAGAGCGGGATCTAGGTCAGTCGGTTGAGTGCTCTTTCCAATCAGTGCACCACAACTCCTCAAAGGCCGTGGGGTGTGCTTGCCTGTCTTTGGGAAAATGCATATAAAAGATCCCTTTCTGCATTGAGAGCAAATTGGCGGGTTTTCTCTGATAACTACGTTTTATTATCACCAAATTTTTGACATCCAATAGCCGATGATTAATTAATGAATGTACTCTAGTGGTGTCTTTAAACAAAACAAAGTTTATAAACGGGGCTAGAAGATACTTTGAGATTCAGACAACAGCCAAGAGCAGGTTGTAAATAATACATATTAATTTTTGATAACACTCTGCAAAGGTCGACCGAATGTATATATCTAAGACTATGTTGATAAGAGTCGATAAATAAAATATGTTTTGCTCTTTTGAGAAAGGTGGCTTTGATATATTAAATTACAAATGTGAAGTCGAAATACACAGACAGACAATCAGTAGTTTAGTATTGCGACAAGGAGGAACTCCCGAACACAGGTAGGCTCTAGTTAAATGGGGCATTCTTGTCTTCAGTCTTCTAATGACAAAATGTCAGAGGAATTGGCCATCAGTTATGGATTGGCGCTTTTGTTTTGGACCTTACCTGGCGGGGGAGCGGGGTCTATATGTATGTGTGTGTGTGTGTGTGTGTGTGTAAGCCTTGTTTAGATGGGGGGGGGGGGGGGGGTTCTAGTTTAAGATCATTCATTACTACGCCAAAATTTCGTTTTCAACATTTCCATACACATATCTTTTCTGATAACCAATATCCAATATGTATTTTTGTGTTGGGGTTTCGTTAAATATTCATTCATTCATTTTTAACTGTCCTGTTTACTTTAAACTGTTCATATGTTTCTTTTTATTCAGGATAGGTAACATCTTGAATACTAATAATTTTAAACAAGAAATGTTGAGAAAGGCATGTTATTTAACATCATCTTAGGTAAACATTTTGTATTGTTACGGTTCTGTTCTTGGTTTTAAAAAAGGGACTTTGTAAAACGTCTGGTTTTACGGAATGTAGAGAACGTCCGTTTTACAGAGGGTCTGGTTTTAAGAAGTTTCATATACATACGCATATAATTGTGAATAGGTGTGATAGTCTGAGTTGGCAAACAAAATCAAACCTTAATTTTATTACATTATTCAAGATTTATTTTTTTATTTTTCAGCTCGTCTATTCTTACAGGTGGCATTCCTCGTGGGTTGCGTGTGTGGATCGTCATGTCATCTAACTATAACGTCAGGAAAGACTGGGGCGAGTCCGGAGGCAGACACAGATGTTCTGGAAACAGCGCCGTACTCCTCCCAGTACTCATGTGCCGCCAGCTGCAAGATGAATCCTCGCTGCCAGTCAGTCAGTTTTGATCGCCGGACTCTCGAATGTCGTCTGCTAGGAGCAACAGATGAACCATCGCAGAGAATAGAAGACAAACAGATTGTTACAGACGTATCCAAATGGGAAGATTCGATTGCAGGGCAGTGTACACGATCTTCGTGTGAGTCTGGAGAAATATGCTGGACTGACAGACAAAACCGACGTTTCTGCTATGTTCGACCTATGTGTCCCGACCTCAAACAACCAGCAAATGGTAACGTGGAAATCTTTGAGTCTGGCTTGTGGAAATTTGCCGCATTTAGATGCGATCAGGACTATAGTCCCTGTGGTGAACAACATCTTATAAAGTGTCAAAGCAATGGATCGTGGCCATCGGGACAATGGAACCATACATGTTCAAGAAACGTGTGGCACAACCCATCAGTTCCTTTTCATATCCCGATTCCCTGTCCTGTAGGAGTGGGGTCTGCGGTAGAGGTGATTGGAACGACTTTGAAGAGAACAACATCCACGGATATGATTAACTTCAGCCTATACCACGGAACACAAATCCTATTCCACTTATCCTTTCGTTTCCGAAATCTAGGTGTGTCACAATGTGTTCTAATGAACATCAAAACATTTAGTCGTTGGGGTAAGCCTGAGATTTACTGTAAACATTTCCCACTGAAGTTTGAACGAGAATTCAACATCACGATCGTGGTGGAAGAGGAGCAGTACAGAGTCATGGTAGACGGAACAAGTCGTTATTGGTTCAAGCATAGATCTCCAGTTCGTACTATTGAGATGGTTGCTGTAAGTATGTCCGTGGAAGTGAAAACTCTACGAGTTATCTATGCAGAAACATAAGTTCTCACTGCAATAGTAGCTAAAACGGAAGCTAAGGCTCTGAGCCCTGTTCCACGAAGCGACCATAGCGCTACTAAATGAGGAAGAATCCCATGGACAGAAGATGACTCTAATGGAGGATGGAAATATACTCACAAAGACATATGCCAAGGAAAGTGACATTACCATCACAACAACTCAGATGAAAGAAGCAGGAAGTGAACAAAAAGAAACGGCAAGTAGAGCTACCCCACAAGATTCCATTATGAATAGTATAACTCTATCAGAACTTGAAAATGCCCCGAAACATTTAAAAAATAAGAAATCCCGAGGACTGGATGGTATTACTAATAAAATGCTGAAACACCTAGACAGTATCGTTCAGTCACTGCTGGCATCGACGTGTAGTCAACAAGCGAACGAAATGAAGAAGAAGCTACCTTAATTGTTTTCTACGATTTCCACGACGCGGCGTAGCTTACTATCGTAAATTATGGTGAAAATATGCAATTGGTACGAGGCAGTTGTAAGTCACTAACGTAGATGTCAAATGGCAGTTGGATGATGATTTGATCATTTTCTAAGAAGGATACTAAGAGTTATTTAAAAATTGATCTAATATATAGCAAATACCCTTTATGAATCTCAGCGTTCAATGAAAAACTTTCTAGGCCAAATGACTTTCACACAACAAATATGGGAGATAACTCTTATGTATTATTCATTCGGTAATTATTGTTCAGCAAATAACCTGACAAAGATACTTCATGGATGTCCGATACCAATGAATACATCCAAGATGTTCTGAAAAATTGGTGACAAATTTATTGTTTAACTAATTCGCACTTCCTCGCAAAGAAGATTTTAATCATTGAAGGGACACATAGGACTAACATAAGGTTGTTTTGGGGAAGGGCTGTAAAGTTTACAGTGTCAGTTATATAACTCACCGTAAGTCACTGCAATTAACCTTAGCTACAATTCGTTCATGGAACAGGGCCCTGGTAAATCAACCCATATAAACAATTAATGGTTTCAACAATATTCAGGCGTTTTGCTAGTGATTTTATCACCAAGATATTCGTAGAGACTTGGCATTATTGCCTGGTGCAAATAAAGTGTCACGTTTCATTGAAAAACACATTTGTTTGCCATCATACTTTATAGAGGCGGGGTGTAGATTATTGGTAAAGCGCTTTAATCATTAAAGGTAGTACTAAACCAAATAACTTCCGGCTGGGTCAAAGTGTGAGGTGCACCGAACTTTTGATAGAGAAGTGAACACCACAAGTCCTGTGATTGGTTATAAATGTGAGTGTGTTGGTTGTAAAAAATAATAGTTTCATCTGGGTTAAAAACAAATTGCAATTTTATTTCATCTAGTACCAATGTGTCAAGTAGCCTTGTGCTTGAAACATGTATGGGGTACCTGTAAAAAAAAAATACTCGAATTTTGTGCGAAACTACGGTAGTCATAGACGCTACCCGTTATCTCAGAAACGAGCAGCTTGACCCCATTTTTTCTGATTCATTTTAAGTGTAAGGGGTGGTAGTATTTATATCCGTGGCGTTTATGTCGGTTGATACGTTGCAGGTAGGAGTTTTAGCCACATATGTTACTATTGTCGTCTATGGGATTTGATTTGGTAGTATACACCCTATAGCACATATTCAGTGCATAATAAAAAATATTATGATTTTGTCATTTTATTTAATTAAACTATACTGGTTGATAAATTAGCCATCACTCGATCATGCAAGTTCACAATGACCTTGACCGTGACAATAATCTCTGTACATGGCTCTGAATGGAGTTTGAATCAAAGTTAGCACTGAAGAAAAGTTGGTTTTGGCCTATAATTCATACTGTAAAGATTTCAATAATTTCTTTTTACATGGTATTTGACTTGCCATATACAACTGCTCTTAAATATGGTATTATATATAAGCAACCTGAACTAAGATTTTAATAGCAATTTATTTTTATATTAAAAATAGCATGTCCCAATAGTGGGTTAATGTCTTTAGTTTCCATTAACATTGTTAATTTTTTATGTATGAAATTCTGAAAACTCAAATTTGTAAAGAAGTTGATTTGTATTGTCATTTTGACATATTTATAGGGTGCTAAGTTATATTTTAGACAAATTTGTAGTTTTATGCAAAATTTAAAGTAAATTTTAAGAAAAACTTTACCAAAAACATAATTAAATTTGTTGTCACTATTGTGCCTCCTGTTCTTATTTGTACATAACAATAAGGTTGTTAAACATATACTTAGATCTCCAGATAATTTTTTTTTTTTTAATAATCACTTAGTTAGCTCTCATGAAAAGCATTTTGAGTTTATACTAGATTCAGAACCAATTTTTTTCAGATCTGATTATCTGCCTTGGATTAAGTTGATAATTTATTTTATTGTTAAAACTGTATTACCTAATGTTACTAGCTAAATAAAATGCTGGATTACAGATTATAGGAATACATCTAATGTACATATTGTATTCATCCGGATTAGAAAATAATGCAAGAAAATAGATGTTCGGGTAATTTTGTCATTTAAAAATAGGTTTTTTCAGTAATTAATCAAAAATAAATGTGTTAAAGCTGCATGATTATTCCAGATATCACAACTATTAAAACCTCCAACTACAGTAGGCTATAAATAAAATATAGTCAGGAATATTGGTGGCTGCCAATAGTTTTGATGGTTCATTATGAAAATCAGCATGGCCGATGGATTTGAAATTCGCACACCTGGTAACTTGAAGACACCCACACCCAGCATACAGGATTTCCTCCCAACACTAATGTTCAGGACATTAAGTCATTACTTCATACAGGTACAGTCATGTTTGTGTTTCCTTCCTCAGACAGTGTATTTTTTTAATACTGATATTTCTTTGATGTGCCTGTTAAGGTCTTCATAATCTAGGGGTCAATCAAGTGCATGTGTTTTAATGGAATTCTTTAAAGGGGTAGAGGTACTCTGACTATCTTTGTTGTCTCTACATATATACCTGAGTACACACACCCAACTGAAAGTAAATATCTTCAGGAGTTTTATTTTAAAACATTTTGTTGTTTAATATGACATATTGCATTTGTACAAAACTATATGCAATATATATACTTTTTGAGGTGTACATTATATTAGGTTGCACTGTAGAAACAACAGTTTCAGTGAGGTTGTCAGTTTATGTCAGAATACACCAGATCCTGGTTGTCATAAAGACACATAGCTGGACACTTTGAAAAATGTATGTTATCAGTATAGGTAGTACTAAACCAAATAACTTCCGGCTGGGTCAAAGTGCGAGGTGCACCGAACTTTTGATAGAGAAGTGAACACCACAAGTCCTGTGATTGGTTATAAATGTGAGTGTGTTGGTTGTAAAAAAATAATAGTTTCATCTGGGTAAAAAAAAATTGCAATTTTATTTCATCTAGTACCAATGTGTCAAGTAGCCTTGTGCTTCAAACATGTATGGGGTACCTGTAAAAAAAAGTACTCGAATTTTGTGCGAAACTACGGTAGTCATAGACGCTACCCGTTATCTCAGAAACGAGCAGCTTGACCCCCCATTTTTTTCTGATTCATTTTAAGTGTAAGGGGTGGTAGTATTTATATCCGTGGCGTTTATGTCGGTTGCAGGTAGGAGTTTTAGCCACATATGTTACTACTGTCGTCTATGAGATTTGATTTGGTAGTATACACCCTATAGGGGCATTTACGACTACCGTAAGATTGCTTTGTGGAATGGCTATAACGTTTACGGTGCCTGTTATAAAACTCGCCTTAAGTCACTGCAATTAACCTTTGGTACAATTATTTCATGGAACGGGGCCATGACCAATCAACCCATATAAACAATGAATGGTTTCAACAATATTCAGACGTTTTCCTAGTGGTTTTGTCTCCAAGGTATTCGTAGAGACTTGGCGTTATTGCCTGGTGCAAATAAAGTGTCGGATTTCATTAAAAAAACCCATATTTGTTTGCCTATATAGGGGGGTGGGGGTGGGGGGGGGGGTTGATGAGCGGTCGGTCTTGGATCGGTTGGTAGGCTCATTGGGCTATTTCTCGTTCCAGGCAGTGCGCCACGACTGGTATATCAAACATCGTGGTGTGTGTTATCCTGTCTGTGAGATAGTGCACATAAGATATCCTTTGCTACTTACGGGAAAATATAGCAGGTTTCCTGTCTAGAACTCGGTGGATCCATTGAACTGATTGATTTTTTCTCCTTTCAACCAGTTCACCACAACCAGTTTTCAACCAGTGCACCACAACCAGTTTTCAACCAGTGCACCACAACCAGTTTTCAACCAGTGCACCACAACCAGTTTTCAACCAGTGCACCACAACCAGTTTTCAACCAGTGCACCACAACCAGTTTTCAACCAGTGCACCACAACCAGTTTTCAACCAGTGCACCACAACCAGTTTTCAACCAGTGCACCACAACCAGTTTTCAACCAGTGCACCACAACCAGTTTTCAACCAGTGCACCACAACCAGTTTTCAACCAGTGCACCACAACCAGTTTTCAACCAGTGCACCACAACTGATCAAAGGCTGTGTTATGTGCTTTCCTTCCTGTCTTGCTGCATTACGAATCCACGATCCACGTCGCTGGGTCTGTTGGGAAATTGTTCATTCCAGCCAGTGCGCCACAACTGTCATATCTAAGGTAATAGTGATATCCTGTCTGTAAGATGGTACATATAAAAAATCCTTTGCTACTAATAAAAAAATATAGCGGTTTTCCTCGCTAAGACTATGTCAAAATTACCACATGTTTGACACCCAATAGCCGATGATTAATAAATTGATGTGCTCTAGTGCTGTCTTTAAACAAAACAAATGTTGTTGTTTTTCTGGGTGGTTTTCTTGAGTCGATCCACGTCGCTGGGTCTGTTGGGAAATTGTTCATTCCAGCCAGTGCGCCACAACTGTCATATCTAAGGTAATAGTGATATCCTGTCTGTAAGATGGTACATATAAAAAATCCTTTGCTACTAATAAAAAAATATAGCGGTTTTCCTCGCTAAGACTATGTCAAAATTACCACATGTTTGACACCCAATAGCCGATGATTAATAAATTGATGTGCTCTAGTGCTGTCTTTAAACAAAACAAATGTTGTTGTTTTTCTGGGTGGTTTTCTTGAGTCGATCCACGTCGCTGGGTCTGTTGGGAAATTGTTCATTCCAGCCAGTGCGCCACAACTGTCATATCTAAGGTAATAGTGATATCCTGTCTGTAAGATGGTACATATAAAAAATCCTTTGCTACTAATAAAAAAATATAGCGGTTTTCCTCGCTAAGACTATGTCAAAATTACCACATGTTTGACACCCAATAGCCGATGATTAATAAATTGATGTGCTCTAGTGCTGTCTTTAAACAAAACAAATGTTGTTGTTTTTCTGGGTGGTTTTCTTGAGTCGATCCACGTCGCTGGGTCTATTGGGAAATTGTTCATTCCAGCCAGTGCGCCACAACTGTCATATCTAAGGTAATAGTGATATCCTGTCTGTAAGATGGTACATATAAAAAATCCTTTGCTACTAATAAAAAAATATAGCGGTTTTCCTCGCTAAGACTATGTCAAAATTACCACATGTTTGACACCCAATAGCCGATGATTAATAAATTGATGTGCTCTAGTGCTGTCTTTAAACAAAACAAATGTTGTTGTTTTTCTGGGTGGTTTTCTTGAGTCGATCCACGTCGCTGGGTCTATTGGGAAATTGTTCATTCCAGCCAGTGCGCCACAACTGTCATATCTAAGGTAATAGTGATATCCTGTCTGTAAGATGGTACATATAAAAAATCCTTTGCTACTAATAAAAAAATATAGCGGTTTTCCTCGCTAAGACTATGTCAAAATTACCACATGTTTGACACCCAATAGCCGATGATTAATAAATTGATGTGCTCTAGTGCTGTCTTTAAACAAAACAAATGTTGTTGTTTTTCTGGGTGGTTTTCTTGAGTCGATCCACGTCGCTGGGTCTATTGGGAAATTGTTCATTCCAGCCAGTGCGCCACAACTGTCATATCTAAGGTAATAGTGATATCCTGTCTGTAAGATGGTACATATAAAAAATCCTTTGCTACTAATAAAAAAATATAGCGGTTTTCCTCTCTAAGACTATGCCAAAATTACCACATGTTTGACACCCAATAGCCGATGATTAATAAATTGATGTGCTCTAGTGCTGTCTTTAAACAAAACAAATGTTGTTGTTTTTCTGGGTGGTTTTCTTGAGTCGATCCACGTCGCTGGGTCTATTGGGAAATTGTTCATTCCAGCCAGTGCGCCACAACTGTCATATCTAAGGTAATAGTGATATCCTGTCTGTAAGATGGTACATATAAAAAATCCTTTGCTACTAATAAAAAAATATAGCGGTTTTCCTCGCTAAGACTATGTCAAAATTACCACATGTTTGACACCCAATAGCCGATGATTAATAAATTGATGTGCTCTAGTGCTGTCTTTAAACAAAACAAATGTTGTTGTTTTTCTGGGTGGTTTTCTTGAGTCGATCCACGTCGGTGGGTCTATTGGGAAATTGTTCATTCCAGCCAGTGCGCCACAACTGTCATATCTAAGGTAATAGTGATATCCTGTCTGTAAGATGGTACATATAAAAAATCCTTTGCTACTAATAAAAAAATATAGCGGTTTTCCTCGCTAAGACTATGTCAAAATTACCACATGTTTGACACCCAATAGCCGATGATTAATAAATTGATGTGCTCTAGTGCTGTCTTTAAACAAAACAAATGTTGTTGTTTTTCTGGGTGGTTTTCTTGAGTCGATCCACGTCGCTGGGTCTATTGGGAAATTGTTCATTCCAGCCAGTGTGCCACAACTGGCATATCTAAGGTCATAATGATATCCTGTCTGTAGGATGGTACATATAAAAAATCCTTTGCTACTAATGAAAACATATAGCGGTTTTCCTCTCTAAGACTATGCCAAAATTACCACATGTTTGACACCCAATAGCCGATGATTAATAAATCGATGTGCTCTAGTGCTGTCGTTAAACAAAACAAATGTTTTTCTTCTTCTTTTTCCTCGATAGGTACGAAGCACTTGTAAGCCACCAACGTATATGGTGATTAGATGGTTTTCTAAGACGGGTACGAACTCCTGTGTCCACAAATGGATCGAATAAAGCAATCGATTAAAAAACAATGTTAAAGTTCATACGACGTACCCAAGAAAATAACAATGAAATCTTTAATATGGCAGAGAACCAATAATCCCCAAATTAGATTATTAAGTTTGTGGTGTTTTTTGTTTTGTTTTTGTTGTTTTGTTTTTGTTGTTGTTTTTGTTGTTATTGGTGTTTGTTTTTATGGCAGGGGGGGGGGGGGGGTTCTGATTATATAGAGAATACTACTTGAGTGGCTGTTACATACCATTTATCTCACAACCAGTTATTTTAAATGTATCTAACGAGCGAAAGCAAGTTTGATACGTTTTTAAACGAGTTGTGAGATAAATGGTATCTAACAGACACGAATGTATTATTCTATTTCTTACATATCCTGAAAAACCATATTTTAAGCAAATTTTAACATCTTTTTGAACTAAAAGTTATTTTCAGCAATTGCACTTGTAGCTGACTTGAGCGTTACGTGAATGTCAGGCTCACTATATGTCACAGTGTAATCGATCTCCATCGTGTAATTTCTGATTGTTTGTATGACATTGGTGACCTGGTCATCGCCTAGGAGTGGCCAGTCGTATGTCTTGAAATTGTTAACAACCATGTATAACCAAAAATAACGCATGGTGTTCTCTCCAACGGGTGTGTAGGAAACATGTTTAGAACATCTATTTCATAGATCTTAATGATAAGAACGTGTCACTTTTGGGCATTTTGAGTTTTTTAAATGTATATATTTAGCCATTTTATTGTCAATAAAACTTGGTAATATTGTCCCAATAGCAGATACAAAATTAGGATTCATTCGTGACAAATGTTTTGGAAATTAAGTTTCAAATTTATCTAGATCACTCAGATCTGTTTCTGAAATCATTTTATCTCTTTCTATGGCTTTGCGAGATTCCACATTATTTCCAAATGGCGTTTTGTCTGTAAAGTACGAATCCAGAAGGCCTCTCGCTAAAATCTCAAGAGCTCTATTTCGTCTTTCGAATCAAGTATCGGTGGTTGTTCAATTTTAATTATTTCAAATTTACACATAATGAATGGTCAAGTTGAAGAGACTGGCAACCGGTTGTCGACGTCAAGCCGAATATCATATTTGTGACAAACTGTTCTAATTCTCAGTTGATTTTCTGTTTGTCCTACATACTATGTTTTGTTTTATATATATTACATGTGATTATATATACTACATTTTTTAAATCATAGTTCCAGTCTGTCTGAATTTGATATTCAATTTTGTCCTGCTGACTTTTGAAAGTCGACTACAGTTACGTAAGTTGTGAAGTCTACACCTGGTTTTGTTACAAGTAGCAGAGGAACCAATATTTATTGGTGGTAGTTGGTTATGCTGAATTTTGTGTGGTTTATAGTCTTGTTGCCCTAAGGGGATTTTCTAATTCTCGAACAGTTTCAGATTTAATTATTCTTTAAAACCCTTTTCAGTATCCCCTAGGTTTAAAAGCACTAAATAAAAGTGAACAAATCTCAATGAAATTCTGTTTGTTATTCGAATTTCGGTGAAATCTAATAATCTGATATTTAGCAATGCCTTTAAAGGTGTGGCGTGGATGAAAAGACTTGCAGTGGAGAAGTTGGTGTGTGTCTGTGAGTTAAACAAGTCCATCCCCACTCTCTTCGAAGGGTAATCTGGAACACTACTCAACTTCAACTGTTCAGGTCTAGCTTTTCTCTCTTTTTCACAAGTCCAACAGTTTTCTACCATGGCTTGAAACTGCTGAAATATTCCTGGTCACCACACAGAACACTTGTCCAGTGTTCTGCACTTTACGATGCCCTGAAAGCCATCGTGAATTCTGGTCAAAATGACTTTCCTTAGTCCTGCTGGGGCGACAAGCATGGTGCGAATTACTAGGAGTCCTTTTTGCACTGTTAGCTCGTCTCTCACTATGAAGAATGGATGGACAACTTGACCAACTTTAGACTTTACTGCACGCCACCCTTCTCAACAGTAGCGTGCAACTTGACTACAGACATGGTTTTCCCGCTGCCTAGTCTTGATCTGTACTAACCGATTCTGAGTTGCTGGTAAACTGTCAATCATTGACTGCACAAAAGCTGTTGTGTCACTTTCCAACAGTAGGTCACTTTCATGAGGGAATCCAAATGGGGCATATGACAGTGCGTCTGCAGTCGTCAAGTTCTTACCGGCAAGCCACTTTTATATTTCTTTTTCAGGATGCCTGTTATAATTTTCGTTCATTTTTATTATTATTTGTTTTATTTTACCTTCCCCCCGTTTCTTGGCTTGAGTTGTATATATTGTTCTTTTTTAGTTTGGTGTTTTTGTTTTAAATTCAATGGTTAAATGTTTCACAAGCGTGCTCGGTGTTTAAATTGTGTTTATGTTTATTTTATAATATTTTTAATTATTTTTTTAACACAGATAAAAATGCAACAGGGTGGTTATATTGTTCTGTGCCTGTGTCTGCGACCTGGATTTTATGGTTTTTAAGATTAAATTGGTGGCAGTGTCTTTTGAATGACATAAAGATTCGTTTCAATCCTCAAGACAATACCACGACTTCAACAAATCTACCCAATCTACCTTTGCCTCTTCTCCTTCTGTTTCAACGTTGGACCTCTTCACATTTTATGTAACACCATCGATGGATGTTTAATATTTGAGAAGGCTGCTGCGAGTGGACGGCACGACGGTTGGATCCGCCGGGGATCTGGGTGGTGGTGGTGGTGATGTGTGTGTGTGTGGGGGGGGGGGGGGGGGGTAGGTTGGAGCTCAGTAGATGTAGGGTGGCTATAGGGCGTCGGAGGTTTCCGCCGTTGGTTTGGTTAAGGTCTGTTCTGGGGTCCGACCCCCACCCTCTCCCGGTTTCCCTGATGGGTCACACTGAAGTTCCGGATATTAGCAGTTATCCTTCTTTAATTACTCACTAAATATACCTGTATGGCTCGGGCCCATCCTCTCCTTTCCTCCAGGGCTTAGATTTTTCTTAATTGTAATTTATATTGTATTCATTTTATCTTTTTTGAACTGCCTGCTCTAAAATTGGCGTCTAAACTATTAAATTGTTTAATTATTTAGGGTTATATTGTTATTTATTTTTGGACTTGCGCTTTTAAATTTAAATATTATTAAAGTCCCTAGTCCCAATTTTGGTTTAAAAATCTAAATTGTCCCTTAGTATTCTGTCCTGGAACAAGCCACTGGCTATCCAGAGACTTGGCCCACGACAGACATGCCTGAAACCTTAGTGGTATATGGGCATGTTAAAAATACTCACTCACTCACTCTAACGGACACAAATGTAGTATTCTATTTCTTACGTGTCCTCAAACACCAGGATTGAAACAAATTTTAACATCTTTTTTTTACTAAAAGTTAGTTACAGCCCTTGTGTTTATAGCTAAGAGACAAATGAATGTTAGATTTACTGTACGTCACAGTGTGATCGATTTCGACCATGCTATTTTTTCGTTGGATGTATGGCATTGGTGACCTGGTCATCACTTAGGAGCAGCCAGTAGTATGTCTTGAAATTGTCAACAAACGTAAATGTAAAGTACACTTATAACAGATATGCTTAAAACGAACTACTGCATAGAACCAACTGATCATATAGTCCCGTTTTATCTCCCTATACATTAATAACTAACTTATGCAACTGTGTACAACAAACTACTACTATAACAAACTAACTATCGTGGTCCCTTCCGGTTCGTTATAAGAGTGCTTTACTGTATGTGCTATCAGAAATAATGGGCAATGAGTGTGTAAGAAATATGTTTTAGAAACGGTGTTAATAACAGTGATGAACAAACATAATTTATTTGTAGTTGATAACTTTGTCGAAATAAATAGCTGATAAAATTTGAAGGTATTTGGTATGTTGTAGTAGTATCTGTTTAGATACATTGATCTTTCATTTGTAAAATAAGGACACTCAAATGAATAATAATATTTGTTACCTAAAGCAATGTTACAAAGATGACATATTCTGTCTTGCATTTCAATGTTTTGCAATTGATCAGTTTCTATAATTCTATATAATGCTGCGGATATTTTTGAAGCTTTTCCAATAATAAAAGAGGCCTAAAACCTAAACATCCTGGTTTTGATCTTAATATCCAGAGGGAAAGCACCTAGTTTGCAATAAATCATAAGTAGTGGGGTACTCTTTAAAGTTACAATAAGTCTTTTAAAACATTTAAATATATTTGTGCAATATTTTTGTTATTGCTAAATCCCCATATTTCTGAAGAAATAAAAGAATTGGAACAACAGTACTATCAAAAATGCGTAACTGACAGTATATAGATAAATTTACCTTTCTAGTTCTAATCTTTAACAAAGTAATTCCTTTTGAAGACGATGGATCCTGTTAAACGACATTTATGGCGACAGTGACGGTAAGATTCGTGACTGACCTCCTTACCTAGCGTTGTGCCCTGGGAATCGGATTGTCGATGGCAAGAAAAATGCTGTTGTGCCATACCTGATTGGAGATAGATAGATAGAGAGAGAGAGAGAGAGAGAGAGAGAGAGAGAGAGAGAGAGAGAGAGAGAGAGAGAGAGAGAGAGAGAGAGAGAGCTGACAACTTAATGTAAACTTTAATTTTAGAAAAAATTCAAAAGGCCATTTTTAACAAATAATGTATTATCTACATTGACTTTTTATAAATTCTGCAATAGTTTTCCCAGGAATGGAAATAGAAAACATTGCATTTGTTCAGTAGCGTCAACAAGAAAGGAAACAAATCCTGATTCTAGACGAAGACAATTATAAAGTTACTTTACAGCAGGGCTGACTAATGGCAGGACAATAACACTACTTGAAACTAATAAAATATTAATAAAATACTACATCTATAGCTAGACAAAGGTCATTCCTCCCCGTTTTAAGAATGCTGGGAAACGTTCAATGTAAAGGTGCTACTGAAATCTTTTTTTTTTTTTGCTTCCCAGAATAAACCACGAACAATAGTCGGTCACTTCGCCCAACTCAGGGATAAAGACAGGATCTTAAAGGCTGCGATGAAGCTGTCTGGGAAACCCTATGGAATCAGTAAGCAATACGCCCAGGAAATCTCCGAGAGACGGAAACAGCTGTACAAAATCTACAAAAAAGCAAGGATAAAAAACAGGAGAGCATTCCTTAACGTTAACCGGCTTTTCATTGGATGGGAAGAAATATTCCCAGAGAAAGTATACCCCAGACTACCAACCAAGTACCCACCCCAACACCTGCCCAAAGGAAGGCATTGCCATCAAAGAAAAGAAACCGCCAAGACACTGCCGCCCAAAACATTAATCCAGTCGTTATTATATTCAAAGTGCTACCCCAGTTCCCACTAGCAACAGATTCAATGGTGTGCCAATGGATGGAGGACCTAGCACCTAGGACAGGCCAGGAGGGATACATACTGTAAATAAACTTGGCGCTAACCCACTTGTTTTGTCCCCAATATACAGATAAACACCCACCCTATCAGTTTCCATCTGAACAAAGAAGTTCCTATAGAGATTGATAATCCTAATGTTCATCCAACTTGTTCTATCCCAAAATACACCAGAAAGCATTCACCCAATACGTTATCATAGTGACAGAGAACTTTCTGTATGGAAGGATATTCAATACCCTATACCTAATATGCCAGAAAATACTTATCATGTTAACACACAACTTCCTGTTCAAAATGATATTGAATGTTCTTTTCCTAATATACCAGAAAATACTTACCCCTCTGTTATCATGTTGACAAAGAACTTCCTGAACAAAATGATTGTCAATGTTCTATCCCTAATAGACCAGAAAACACCTATCCCCTCTGTTACCATGCTGACAAAAAACTTCCTGAACAAAATGTTTGTCAGTGCTCTATCCCTAATAGACCAGAAAACACTTACCCCCTCTGTTATCATGTTGACAAAGAACTTCCTGTCCTGAATAAAATGATTGTCAGCGTTCTATCCCTGTTCCTTAATCCTTCAAGTTTGAGGGACGAATTTAAAACAGACAAAAAACATTAATTTTATTTCCGGTTTTACATAATTTCAGGCTGTGAAAAAACATTCGAATGATGTGGAGAAATGTGTTCTGTTATAGTGCGTGGTGTTATATCTTGTGGTGAAAAACATTGTGTAACGAAAATAAATCGTAAATTGAAACGTTTGCATTATTTTATATGGTCCCGCGAACCGGATGCAAGTTGGATTAGAACCGGATGGTGAGATTTTGTGGATTGAACACGAGTTTGCGAAAATTCAAAAATGACTTCTAAATCGGAAAATATGGATTTGCAGAGACTTTTGGAACGAAGGCGTGTTTCCAGAATGAGATATACTAAATTCGAGAAAACGGTAGTGACATTGTGATAAAACTGACTATTTAATAGAACATAAAGGGGAGAATGATGACACTGAATTATCAGTACGTTGTGCGGTAATGGCGATGGACAAACTGGGTGACGTTTACAGTGAATTACAAGAAGTGCAAGTGCAAATAGAATATCATCTTGATTATTGTGATAGAATTGAGTCGATGGATTCACATGACATTGTTAAAGAAGAAGAAGCCGAGATGGGTTACAGAGATGCGTATGTTTTCATTTCCACTCGAGTACAGACATTAGAAGCAAAATGGAAGAAAAGAAGTGGGTCAAAAAGTAGTGAGCATGAATCAGATAAAAGTTCATCAAAGTCGGCGAACAGTATAACTGCAGAACAATGAACAGAAAGTTTAAAGGAAGCTTTTAGATCCATCAATACAGGAATAACTAGTGAACAGTTAGAACATTTAATGAAGACAATTACGTCGAAGAAACGAGAAGTGCAAACTCCTAAATTTAAAGGAGAACTTGAACTATTTGACCAGTGGAGAGAACTTATCGAATCAGAATTAGATAAGCCAGGTTATACAGACATTGAAAAGGCACATGTCGCTATGACTTTGTTAGAAGGTGAAGCAAGGAGAGTAGTAGCTTCACTGAAAGATCCGTCATTTGAGAAAATTATGAAGGTGTTTGATAACAGGTATGGTGATGTATTAGCTAAGGTACAACAGGCTATAACAGACATAGCAAATGTTTCACATGTGGCAGGAATAAATGTGAAAGACTTAGATCCCTTGTATTCTACACTCATAGCAGCATGGAATTATTTGTTAAAAAAGACAGATAATAACGAACATTTAGTGAACAGCAGCTGGGTACTTACTGCACTTGTAAGACCTAAGTTACCAAAATCACTCATTCGAAAATGGTATTTGGAAAGAATTCGAGAAGAAAATAATAATGTGAATGAAACTGGTGGTTCTATATTACCAATAAACTTTGACGAAATGTTGAAAAATCTAGAGGAAGCTTTACAAGTAGCAAGAAGAACCGACACAGACAAAAGAATAATGAGAACCAATAAACATGAACTTGATAAGGACTCGAAAAAACCAAGTGGTTTTCCTATCAATATATTTCAGAACCAGAAAAAAATAATTTAAGGGACTTCAATCAGAAATATAGCACTAAATGTGTTTTTTGTGGTGAGTTGCATTTATCATACCAGTGTGGTGAACTTGAAACACTGTATGCAAATGAAAGACAAGAAAAAATTAAAAATGCTCGTGTTTTTTTAACTGTTTAAGAGACAATCATTTTGTCAAAGACTGTGAAGCTACTGCGTGCAAAAAGTGTGGCAAAAAGCATCATACGTTGATACATTTTGATCAAGACAACCGTGAATCTGTGAAAAATGGTGAACACTTTGCTGATTCATCATGCATGTATGAAAAGGAAAAGGAAGAGACAATGGTGAAATCTAATACGAATCTTGTGAAGGCTAATCATAGGCAAAGAGAAGTGTTGATGCAAAGTGGTGAAACTACAGTCGAAGACAGCTTTAGTGGAGGCAAGTTCGATACAGGCAGTGAGGTTAGTTTTATAAGCACAAAAATGGCTAAGAAACTTGACTTAAAAGGACAGAAAATTCAAAGTGAATTTACTTTTGCTGGTGGACAAATCATGAATGCTGAAACAGAACGAGTGAAATTTCTGCTTACAAATGCAATTCCGAATTGGAAGGGAGAGGTATTCGAGATAGAGGCTTTTATACTTGACAAACCAAGTGCTGATCTAAAACCAGTTGAAGTCAACCTAGCTGAAATGCCCCATCTTAAAGGTCTTGTGTTAGCTGATTCGTATCCACGAGCGAAAGAGGTAGAGATTGATATTATTCTTGGTATTGCCGATACATTAAACATTTTGATGGACACTCGTATATAAGGTCCGAAAGGAACGCCAGTTGCACAAAAAAGTCATATAGGTTGGATACTGTCAGGGACTTATCCAGTGAGATACCAGAGGGGAGCTAAGGCTTCAATTAACAGGATGTCAATTTCTGTTAATGACGAAACTGAAATAGCAGTTAAACATTGGGAGCTTGAATCAATTGGAATTCTACCTGAAACAAAAGAACAGTTTACAGAACTTGAGACACAAGCTTTAAAACAGCATCGTGAAAAGACAAAAAACATTGGTGATAGATATGAAACAGGGATAATTCGGCATCCAGAATGGAAAGACAGTGTGCTCAGATCTAACAAAGCCATGGCATTGAACCGTTTGAGAAGCTTGGCAAATAACCTAAAACGTGAACCAGAGCTGGGTATTGAATATGAAAAGCAAATTCAAGAACTGTTGAAAAATTATCGTGCTGAAAAAGTGTGTGATAAGCTTGATGCAGAGTATGGTGTTTGGTATTTGCCACATCATCCAGTGATTCGAAAGGAAAAACTACAACTAAAGTGCGTATTGAGTTCGATGCATCAGCAAAGGGACCGGAAGGCGTGTTGTTGAATAGTACACTCCTACCTGGACCACCTCTTCAACCTGATATATTAGCTGTTCTACTGCGATTTCGAAAGCATCCAATTGCATTGATTGCTGATGTTGAGAAAATGTTTCTTCAGGTGAAAATGAATGATCGAGATTACCAAAGATGTCTTTGGAGAAATTTGAATACTAATAGAGAGCCAGACGTGTACAGAGTGACAGGAGTAACATTCGGACTAAAACTATCACCATTTTCATGCATACAAACATTGTTGGATCATGTGGAGTCAAAACGAGAGAGTTTTCCGTTGGCTGCAAGTGAAGTTTGTGATAACATATATGTAGATGGTGTGCTTACTGGGGCAAATAGTGTAAAAGAAGCTGCTCAGTTGACATTAGACATGAAAATAGTGCTTGCATCAGGAGGATTTCCACTGAGAAAATTTGTGTCTAATAAACCAGAAGCTTTATCACTCTTAGAAAAGGAGGATTTGGCAGAACATCACATAATTCTTGTAGCAGGGGAGGAATTGTCAACAAAAACATTAGGTGTCAAATATGTTCCAGGTGAAGATGTATTGATGTTTTCATTTTATGTACAAAGGCAAGCAAATGAGTTTGAAACGAGACGAACTGTGTTACAACAAATGAATCGTATTTATAATCCCATGGGTGTGCTTTCTCCTTTTACAGTTAAAGCAAAACAAATATTTCAGCAGAAAAATTGATAAAATCAGTTCTGTGGTGGAATGGACCTAATTTCTTGATGTTGGATCAGAGTTATTGGCTAAAACAGAAAGAAATTGATGAACAAACTGTTTCTGAAATTAAAAAGGAGAGAAAAAAGAAAACAAGAATGTTTTCTGCATTTCAGGTAGCAAACCCTACTGCAGAGAATGTTCTTGCTGAATATTTAGCAAAATATGAAACTTTAAATAAGTTCATAGGTGTTTTTACAACAGTGAGAAGCTGGCTGAGAAAACACAGACAACTGAAGAATGAGGGGAGTGATGATCAGATGCAACCTGTTGCATGTAATGCTAGAAATGAGGAAGTACTGCTCTGGATTCGTTTGGCACAAGAAAGTGTGTATCGAGAGGAAATTCAGTTACTTCAACAAAACAAAGTGATAAGTGTAAAAAGTAGTTTGAAATCATTAGATCCAGTGTGGGATAATAAAAATAAAGTGCTTCGTGTTGGGGGGAGACTACAGCAGTCACTATTGCCAGACGAAGTGAAAAATCCTATTATCTTGCCAACTCATAATATGTTTGTTGAAAAAACTTGTTATGAACATTCATGTTCAAACTCATCACACAGGTGTAGTGCAAACATTACCAACTGTAAGACAAAGTTACTGGTTAGTTCATGGACGTCAGGAAGTTTGTCGAATTCTGAATAAGTGTCTTAAATGTAAAAAACCAAGACCATTTGTTCAGAAAATGTCTTCTTTATCATATGAAAGAGTAAATGAATCCGCACCATTTACTTATATGGGTGTAGATTTTGCTGGACCTTTGTAGATTAAAACTGAAGATAATTGTGACGAGAAAGTGTATATTGCATTATTTACATTTATGTGCACAAGAGCTGTTCATTTAGAGCTGACAGAAGATATGTCTGCTATTGAATTCTTGAAGGCTTTCGAGAGAATGATGAAGAGACGAGGAAAATGTGTAGTGATGTATTCTGACAATGTTGAAACTTTCAAGAAAGCAGCAAGTGTAATTAATCAATTGTACAATGATAGAAAGAGTAGAGACATTATTCAAGACGGACTGAAAAGAGAAGGTATTAAGTGGCATTTCATTACCGAAAAAGCACCATGGCATGGTGGTTTTTATGAACGTCTTGTAAGAAGTGTTAAAACTCCATTGAAAAGAATTCTTGGAAAATCAAGACTGACTTATTCCGAGATGGAAACAGTGTTGACAGATGTAGAGGCACAAGTGAACTCTCGTCCACTGACTGATATTTCTGCAGACAAGAATGATCCGTTACATTTTAACACCGGGTCATTTGGTAGTTGGTAAAAATTTACAACATTTACCAGATGTTAGCAAAACTTTGACTAAAACTGTGTTAGGGAAACGCTGGCAATATTGTCAACGTATTGCTAAGATGTTCTGGAATAGGTGGAAAATGGAATATCTTACTGAACTAAATCGTCGAAAGAAATGGTTCGCAGAGAGTGACAATGCCACAATAGGTCATATGGTATTGGTAGTCGAAGACAATGTGATGAAAAACCAGTGGGTAATTGGAAAAATTTGAAAACATTCATCCTGGACGTGATGGATTAGTTCGATCAGTGACAGTACAAAAAAAGAGAAAAAAGGTTGTATCAGAAGACCTGTGCAAGGACTGAGATTATTGGAAGCAGCTAATCAAAATGTGCTTTAAACCATTAACAGTATTGTGGCAATCAGTATTCTGAAGTTAATGTGACAATCTAAATGTAGAAATTAGATTGTCAGAGAGGAGTGTTCCTTAATGCTTCAAGTTTGAGGGACGAATTTAAAACAGACGAAAAACATTAATTTTATTTGAGGTTTTACATGATTTCCGGTTGTGAAAAAACATTCGAACGATGTGGAGAAATGTGTTCTGTTATAGTGCGTGGTGTTATATCTTATGGTGAAAAACATTGTGTAACGAAAATAAATCGTAAATTGGTACGTTTGCATTATTTTATAATCCCTAATAGACCAGAAAACACTTACCCCCTCTGTTATCATGTTGACAAAGAACTTCCTGAACAAAATGATTGTCAGCGTTCTATCCCTAATAGACCAGAACATACTTACCCTTTCTGATATCATGCTGACAAAGAACTTCCTGAACAAAATGTTTGTCAGTGCTCTATCCCTAATAGACCAGAAAACACTTACCCCCTCTGTTATCATGTTGACAAAGAACTTCCTGAACAAAATGTTTGTCAATGTTCTATCCTTAATAACCAGAAAATATTTACCCTCTTTGTTATCATGTTGACAAAGAACTAATATCTGTGTTGTCCTTAACCATGTATCTGATGCCATATAACCGTAAATGAAATGTGTTGAGTGCGTAGTTAAATAAAACATTCCTTTCTTTCTGTTAGCGGTGGCTGATATCCACATGGTGACGCTAAATATCCACATGTGGCAGTTTTTTGCTCAACAACAGTACCGTTTATTTATTTATTTATTTGTGAATTTTATTTGAATTGGATTACGATGTAATTTTCATTAATGATTTATTTTCATATTTTGTGACGTGTGTACATTTGGTTCCAGTGTGCACATTATTGCTATATTAAACAAACATAACAACTTTTATATATTTGCAAGTGTCAAAACTGACATTTTATTTGTGTGACAATCATTTATATTTCGATATGATATTACATTTGCATTGCATATTTATTTGTGTGACAATTTATTTATATTTGGGTTGCCCAGTGACCCTATTTTTGGCCCGTAACCTTAAACTCAGCCAATAAATAAATGTAATATTATATTTTCTATTAGATATCTTTGATAACGTTCACTTAAAAAACCTTATTTGTATTACTTAATATTTTGTTTTAAATGTTCGTTACAATAACACAGTTCTATATTTGGCATTATTTACAAATACAGTAGGGCATTACTCGTTCATATTTATCTTTATTACCCGCGAAAAATTAGACGCCTTTGTGACATGGGGGCGTGGCATACGAAAAAGGGCATAACTTAAAATCGCATTTCGCGAGATGTTACATCCTGCTGGCTCTCATGCATGGTTCGTGCAATCAACATCCGATTTGTTGTCGTCTGCTTCTCGTTTAGTGTTGAGGTTTTCTGTACAGTTCGCGAACATTTTCATTAAAGGCATACTGTCACGGATTTAAGGACCATATTTCTCTAAAAATGGATACTAAATACAAATTACATTAATTGTTGGAAACCAAATCTAGCTATCACATCACCTTAACTGAACCATGATGGAGTGAAATCCATGTCATCCCTCTCGGCAATTTTAGTTTTTGAATTATGGACCATTGCCATAAATCAATTATTTTTACAAAATGTCATTAATAAATGGAGTATGGTGGTTATGAAGATGGTTGAATAAAGTACATTTAGGGACAAATCAAATGATTTTTGTTCAGGTAACACTTCGTTAGACGATTAAATAGGTCAGTGGTCTGTGACAATATGCCTTTAACAATAAAGTTCAGACAAGTAAATATCTATAGCCTAGTCCGCCCCATCCCCATACACACTTTTTTGGGTAAATAATTTCTAAGTGCTAGAACTTATAGTGTTAGAAAATAATTCGCACGAAACGCTAAAGAACAAAAGAAGAAGAAAAGGTGTCATTCAGTGGTAAGCTGTCTCCCGCGGCCATTTTCATCATCATCTTCAGGCCGGTTGTTCTTCGGAAAACGTTCCAGGTTCAAACTGATTTGGCATTATTTGTTGTGTTGCACAAATATTAGTCCATTCGTCATCACTACACTATTCATCATCGAATCACATGATAATTGAGCCTGGCGGTCGCTGTCGGTCCCACTTTCTTTTGCGCTGGAAGTCATCTTGTAGTAGGTTTCTGTGAAGTGAGTTCCCTTCATGACGCCATGGCTATTTAAGGCTTAATTACACTAAGGAGCGGTAACGGAGAGCGGCAAACGGAAAGCTATAAACCGCGCGGTTTTATAAATTACATACAGCGCGAAAAACTGTGCGGTGTTGTTTTTGTGTTTTTTTTGTTTTGGGGTGGGGGTTTTTACGTAAATAATAGCAAACTGATAATTTTAGCGCGTAAACCATAATGGCGAGAAGACAGAAACATGCTTGGAGAAAACCAAGAAAGTTGGGTTCACGAAACCATTAACAGTATTGTGACAATCAGTAATCAAAGTATGGTGAAAACAATAACAGTATTGTGACAATCAGTAATCAAAGTATGGTGAAAACATTAACAGTATTGTGACAATCAGTATTCTGAAGTTAATGCTGTGACAATCTATATGCGAGAATTAGATTGTCAGAGGGGAGTGTTCCTTAATGCTTCAAGATTGAGGGACGAAATAACAACAGACGAAAACATTAATTATTTCCGGTTAAGACATGACTTCCGGTTGTGAAACAAACTTCGTTCTAACTTTCTGGAGAAATGTGTATCGTCGTGATAAAATGTTTTATCTTGTGGTGAAACTTTGTGTAAAAATATCAATCGTAAATTGAAACGTTTCCATTACTTTATAGTAGCAAATGATAGTGTATATGTATCGTCCTACAGACAGGATAGCACATACTATGGCCTTTGGTATACCAGTCGTGGTGCACTGGCTAAAATAGACCCACCGACGTGGATTGACTGACGTCGACCGTACGTCAAGCTAACGTGTTAACATTGGGCTACGTCCCACCCCACGTACATATTGCAAATTAGAAACCTATTTTTAGTTAAAGGCATTTTCAAACAATGTCATGTCATGTCATAGGGCTTTACGTGCACATTCAAAACAAGCTGTTGTAGCGCACGCCTGTTGTGGGCACAAGAGCCGGTCTTGGCCGGCTCCTCCGTCCATGACAGGAAAGGTATGGGGAGGGGAGAGGAGGGACCGCCTGCACTGGCAGGTGCAAGTGAGCACCAGCAGCCCTATCAAATCGGTAGCAGGCGGGTGGGGGTGGTGGTGGTGCTATGGAATTTGAATGGAGCAGTTAAATGCCAAAGAGAAAAGGGTGCGCAATTTTGATTGAGGGAATTTGGCGCAATTTTGAACGGTCGGTCGAAAGGTAAATGGCCGAGCTAATATAGGTTTTGATATTAGTGAATCGAGAGTAGCTCGTTCATTTTAGTCCTATCTTATATGACTAAACATATTAGTCGTGCACTGTAATAATGAGTGATTTGTGGAAATTGAATATAACGTACGAAAAAGTGTTTTATTAAACGACACCACTGGAACACTGATTTATTAATCATTGGCTATTGAATGTCAAACATTTGGTAATTTTTACATATAGTCATCAGAGGAAACCTGCTACATTTTTCTTAATGCAGCAAGGCAGACAGGAAAGAAAAAACCTTTGACCAATTGTGGTGCACTGGTTAGAACGAGGAAAAAAAAGTCAATCAGTTCAATGGATCCACTCAGTTTTAGAGAGGAAACCTGCTATATTTTTCTTTACGTAGCAAGGGATCTTTTATGTGCACCGTCTCACAGAGAGGATAATGCACACCACGGTGTTTGATATACCAGTCGTGGAACCAGACAATAATGCCAAGTCTCTATGAATACCTTGGTGACAAAATCACTAGCAAAACGTCTGAATATTGTTGAAACCATTAATTGTTTATATGGGTTGATTGATCAGGGCCCCGTTCCATGAAATAATTGTAGCTAAGGTTAATTGCAGTGACTTAAGGTGGGTTTTATAACAGGCACCGTAAACTTTACAGCCATTCCACAGAGCAACCTTACGGTAGTCGTAAGTGCCCCTTTAATGATTAAGACCTTCTTTGTGAAGAAGTGCGAATTAGTTAAATAATAAATTGGTTACCGACTTTTCGGAACATCTTGGATATATTCATTGATATCGGACAACCATCAAGTAATTTTGTCAGGTTATTTTCTAAGCGATAATTACTGAATGCATAAGACATAAGAGTTATCTCACATAGTTTGTGTTTGAAAATCGTTTGGCCTAGAATGTTTTTCATCGAACACCGAGTTTCATAAAAGGTATTTGGTATATATTAGATCCATTTTTACACAAAATGTTAGTATCCATCTTAGAAAAATATCAAATCATCATCTAAGTGCCATTTGACATCTACGTTAGTGGCTTACAGTTGTCTGGTACCAATTGTACATTTTCACCGTAATTTACAACGATAGTAAGCTACATCGCGTCATGGAACGGGCTGGCGATCGTAGAAATAACATAAGTTAGCTATGGTAGGTATTTTAAGGCGATAGTAGCGCTAAGGTCGCTTCGTGGAACAGGGCCCAGAGTCTTAGCTTTCTTTTAGCTACTAAATGCACTGTTGCAGTGAGAACCTAAGTTTCTGCATAAATAGCTCGTAGGGTTTTCACTTCCACGGACCCTATTACGGAAATCCTCTCAGTAGTATGAACTGGAGATCTATGCTTGAACCAGTAACGGCTTGTTCCGTCTACCATGACTCTGTACTGCTCCTCTTCCATCACGGTCGTGATGTTGAATTCTCGTCCATACTTGAGTGGGAAATCTTTACAGTAAATCTCAGGCTTACCCCAATGTTCAGATCTTTTGATGTTCATTATAAGACATAGTGGCACACCTCCATTTCGAAAACGAAAGGAAAAGTGGAATTGGCGTTGTGTGGTATAGGCTCAAGTTAATTATATCCCTGGGTGCTTTTCCCTTCAAAGGCATTCCAATCATCTCTACCGCGGACCCCACTTCTACGGGACAGGGAGTCGGGACACGAAGCGGAACTGACGGGTTGTACCACGCGTTTCTTGAACATGTATGGTTCCACTCTCCCCATGGCCACGATCCATTGATTTGACACTTGATAAGATGTCCACCACAGGAACTATAGTCCTGATCGCATCTAAATGCGGCGAATTGCCACAAGCCAGATTCAAAGATTTCCACATTACCATTTGCTGGTTGTTTGAGGTCGGGACACAGGTGGAACATAGTAGAAAGATCGGTTTTGTCTGTCAACCCAGCATATTTCTCGAGACCCACACGAAGGTCGGTTACACTGCCCTGTGATCGAATCTTCCCATTTGGATATGTCTGTAACAATATGTTTGTCTTCCATTCTCTGCGATGGTTCAGCTGTTGCTCCAAACAGACGACATTCGAGAGTCCGACGATCAAAACTATCCGACTGACAGTGAGGATTCATTTTGCAGCTGACGGCACACGAATACTGGGAGGAGTACGGCAGTGTTTTCAGAACATCTTTGCCTGCCTCCAGACTCGCCCCAGTCTTCACAGAGGTTGTGTTCAGATGACACGCTGACCCATACATGCAACTCACAGGAATTGCCATCTGTAAGATTAGACGAGCTGAAATCTAGAAATAAATCTTCAATAATATAATAAAATTAAATACAAATTTTTAAAACAAAATTAACGTTTTATCTTGTTTGCCAACTCAGACTTAACGTCTATGCAAAACGGTTAATATATATTGACAGGCACGATCTTTGGGCATATTTCTTCTATGTAAGTATATTTACATATTCAATGGGATATTGAGTTTTGTTCAATATAATGTCAACCAGGTTTCCGAAAACACATCTGTACTCACTTATAGGCCTAGTCATTTAACATGTTTAGCAAAGATGATGTTAAATAACACGCCCACCTGAACATTTCTTATTAAAAATTTTTTTATTCAAAATGTTACCTATCCTGAATAAAAAGAAACAATGAAGTTTAAAGTAAACAGGACAGTTACAAATGAATGAATGAATGAATGTTTAACGATAACCCGGCACAAAAATACATATCGGATATCGGTTGTCAGAAAGGGTAAGAATATAGAAATGTTAAAAAGCCATAGAGAGGAAACCCGCTAATTTTATCCATTAGCAATGGATTGTTTATATGCACCATGCCACAGACAGGATAATACATACCACTCACTTTGATGTCACAGCTTGTATTCATATACCGGCCACTCATTCTATTTGTCCTCGTGGAGGAAACCACACCTCGGTTTTCCCTTTTACGCTTCGACATATTGACGATATCGAATTGAGAACATGCACATATTTATTCTTTGGTAAATTTGTTCATGTAAACGCATTTACCCGTTGGAGTAAACCGACCCCTCGGTAACAACTGGTTTCAGAAGCAAATGAGGTTGTGGTAATATTTCAGTAGGCAAATGTGACAGGTAAATGAGCCTTAATACAAATTCTGACATGGAACAAATGACGAACCATTGCAATAACCCACTAAAATTAATACTGACAGGATATGGTACCCAGCTGTTTACGGATAATTATTTACCAGACAATGAATGCTCGCACTCTCCCTCCCTCCCCCCTCCCCCAAAGACAATATGACCACCATTTATAAAAGGATTGGATGCATACCAGAACTCGCGAACCTACAGGACCAGAACTATTTGGATGTGGCATGTTAGGTCAGGTCAGGTAAAAAAACTTAACGTGCACATTGAGAGCAAACTGTTGTAGCGCACGCCTGTCATGTGGGTTGGGGTAGATGGGAGGAGGGACCGGTCGTGCCGGCAAATGCAAGAAATGCTCGACTAGGGTCGGTAGAGGGAGGAGACATTTGTGGCATTATTGAATTTTGAATGTCTCATAGAAATAGAAGGGAGGAAGGAACTGTTTTATTTAACGACGCACTCAACACATTTTATTTACGGTTATATGGCATCAGACATATGCTTAAGGACCACATAGATATTGAGAGAGAAAACCCGCTGTTTGTGGGATGGTGCATATAAAAGATCCCTTGCTGCTAATCAAACAGTAGCCCATGAGGTGGCGACAACAGGTTTCCTCTCTCAATATCTGTGTGGTCCTTAAAAATATCTCTCATGTCATATAGAATGTGTTTACTGCGTCGTTAAATAAAACATTTTCTTCCTTCCATATTACCGTAAATAAAATGTGCCGAGTGCGTTGTAAAATAAAACATTTCATTCTTCCTCATCAGATTGTTTCCATCACATTGGAATAAACGCATCAGAACCAGAGATCCTTTACACCGATAATGTTCGTGTTTGTTGATAAAAAAAATGTTCACACATTAATCACTAATACATGCACTATAGTAAAATCCCCGGTGGCACCCACTTCCACCCAGTAATGTTCCGGTTAAAAACGTAGTTGCTGATGGGTTTCTTCCTGTAGAGTGTCTTTTAGTGATTACTATATGTAACATTTGTTATCAAGATATTTAACATCAAACACAGGATTGGTCATTGTTGCTGCATTAGAGCGGGGATTTTTTTACTACCATTTGGTAGGCAGAGACTGCGCAATATTGACATAGATTGTACTCTGACGGTTAGAGAGCATTGATCACCGTCCAAACATCTGTCTAGCTCCGTTGCCACCAGAGTACTCGGGCTAGTCGTGTTCAGATTTTTCCTTTGCCCCTAGGGATACATTTACCACAACGGAGTGAAAAAACCCAAATGCAAATTAGTTACATATTAACGGAGCTAGGGGCGAGATCTAGCTCAGTCGGTTGAGTGCTTGCGTCTCAGCATGGAACCACCTCGGTGGATCCATTCAACTGAATGTTTTTTCACTCATTCCAATCAGTGCGCGACACTGGTCAAAGGCCGTAGCATGTGCTTTTCTGTCTTAGGGAAAGTGCATATAAAAGATCCCATGCTGCATTAAGAAAAAATGTATCGGGTTTTCTGTGATGACTACATGTTAGAATTACCAAATGTTTTAATGCAATAGCCGATGATTAATTAATTAATGTGCTCTAGTGGTGTCGTTAAACAAAACAAACTTTATAAACGGGGCTAGACGATACTTGGAGATCCAGACGACAGACAAAAGCAGGTTGAAAATAATACGTATTTAGTTTTCAACAACATTCCCGAAAAGGTCGAACTAATCCATATATGGGAGTTGATAAATGAAAAATCTCATGCTAATACATAATACATACAAATGTTTGATAAGACTCCGCAAAGGTCGACCGAATCTATATATCTAAAACTATGTTGAGAGAGTTGATAAATGAAAAAAAAAGTTTGTTTTATTTAACGACGCCACTAGAGCACATTGATTTTTTTATCTTATCATCGGCTTTTGGACGTCAAACATATGGTCATTCTGACACTGTTTTTAGAGGAAACCCGCTGTCGCCACATAGGCTACTCTTTTTACGACAGGCAGCAAAGGATCTTTTATTTGTGCTTCCCACAGGCAGGATAGCACAAACCATGGCCTTTGTTGAACCAGTTATGGATCACTGGTCGGTGCAAGTGGTTTACACCTACCCACTGAGCCTTGCGGAGCACTCACTCAGGGTTTGGAGTCGGTATCTGGATTAAAAATCCCATGCCTCGACTGGGATCCGAACCCAGTACCTACCAGCCTGTAGACCGATGGCCTGCCACGACGCCACCGAGGCCGGTGATAAATGAAAAATCTCATGCTAATACATACTCATTGTTGATAAGACTCCGCAAAGGTCGACCGAATCTATATATCTAAAACTATGTTGAGAGAGTCGATCAATAAAACATCTCTTCCTATTTTCAGAAAGGTCGATTTGCTAGATTAAATTACAAGTGCGAAGTCGAAATACAACGACAGACAATCAGTAGTTTAGTATTGCGACATGGAGGAACTCGCGAAAACAGGTAGGCTCCAGTTAAATGGGGAATTGTTGTTTTCCGTCTTCTAATGACAAAGTTCACAGGAATTGGCCATCAGTTATGGATGAAAAATTTCTACATGAGCTGGTTTAATGATCATTGGTGCTTTTGTTTTGGACTTTACCTAGGGGAGGTGTGGGGCTTAAAGATATAGATGTGTGCCTTGTTTAGATGTTTTTTTCTAGTTGAAGATCATTCACTACTACGCCATGATTTCCTTTTTAACATTTCCATAGTTTTACCTTTTCTGATTACTAATAACCGATGTGTATTTTTGTGCTGGGGTGTCGTTAAACATTCATTTTTTCATTTTAACTGTCCTGTTTTTTTTAAACTGATTTTATTCAGAATAGGTAACATCTTGAATAAAATTATTTTAAATAAGAAATGTTGAGAGGTGGGCGTGTTATTTAACATCATCTTTGGAAAACATTACATATGGTTAGGCCTATAAGTGAGTACAGATGTGTCTTCGGAAACCTGACTGACATCAAACTGAATAAAACTCAATATCCTACCGAATATGTAAACATAGAAGGAAAATGCCCAAATATTGTACCTCTCGATATATACAAGTCTGAGTTGGCAAAGAAGATAAAACGTTTTTGTTTTTTTATAATTTTATTACATTATTGAAGATTTATTTTTATATTTCAGCTCGTCTAATCTTACAGATGGCAATTCTCGTGGGTTGCGTGCGTGGATCGTCGTGTCATCTGAACACAACTTCTTTGAAGACTGGGGCGAGTCTGCAGGCAGAACAAGATGTTCTGAAAACATTGCCGTACTCCTCCCAGTACTCGTGTGCCGCCAGCTGCAAGATGAATCCTCGCTGTCAGTGGGTCAGTTTTGATCGTCGGACTCTCGAATGTCGTCTGCTAGGAGCAACAGTTGAACAATTGCAGAGAATAGAAGACAAACAAATTGTTCCAAACGTATCCAAATGGGAAGATTCGATTTCAGGGCAGTGTACACGATCGTCGTGTGAGTCGGGAGAAATATGCTGGGTTGACAGACAAAACCGACCTTTCTGCTATGTTCCACCTATGTGTCCCGACCTCAAACAACCAGCAAATGGTAATGTGGAAATTTTTGAGTCTGGCTTGTGGAAATTTGCTGCATTTAGGTGTGATCAGGACTATATGTCCTGTGGTGGATATCTTATAAAGTGTCAAAGCAATGGATCGTGGCCATGGGGACAGTGGAACCATACATGTTCAAGAAACGCGTGGCACAACCCATCACTTCCTCTTCGTGTCCTGACTCCCTGTCCCATAGAAGTGGTGTCCGCGGTAGAGATGATTGGAATGCCTTTGAAGAAAACAGCATCCAGGAATAGGTTTAACTTAAACCTATTGCACGGATCACAACGCCTATTCCACTTATCCTTTCGTTTCCGAAATGGAGGTGCGTCACCACGTGTTCTAATGAACATCGAAAGATCTGGTCATTGGGGTAATCCTGAGATTTACCCTAAAGATTTCCCACTGAAGTTTGGACGAGAATTCAACATCACGATCATGGTGGAAGAGGAGCAACACAGAGTCATGGTAGACGGAACAAGCCGTTATTTGTTCAAACACAGATCTCCAGTTCGTACTACTCAGAAGGTTTCCGTATTGGGGTCCGTGGAAGTGAAAACTCTACGAGTTATTTATGCAGAAACTTAAGTTCTCACTTCAACAGTGCAGTTAGTTGCTAAAACGGAAGCTAAGAATTTGGGTCCTGTTCCACGATGCGACCGTTGCGCTACTATCGCCTTAAAATACCTACCATAGCTACCTTATGTTTTTCTACGATCGCCAGCCCGTTCCATGACGCGGTGTAGCTTACTATCGTTGTAAATTACGGTGAAGATGTACAATTGGTACAAGGCAGTTGTAAGCCACTGACGTAGATGTCAAATGACAGATAAATGATGATTTAATAATTTTCTAAGAGGTACTAACATTTTGTGTGAAAATGGATTTCATATATACCAAACACCCTTTATGAAACTCGACGTCCGATGAAAAACATTATAGGCCAAACGACTGTCACACAAAAATATGGGAGATAACTCTTGGCTTATGCATTCGGTAATTATCGCTTAGCAAATAAACTGACAAAGTTACGTCATGGATGTCCGATACCAATCAATACACCCAAGATGTTCTTAAAAGTCAGTACCCAATTGATTATTTAACTAATTCGCACTTCTTCACAAAGAAGATTTTAATCACTTACGACTACCGTAAGGTTGCTTTGTGGAATGGCTATAAAGTTTACGGTGCCTGTTATAAAACTCACCTTAAGTCACTACAATTAACCTTAGCTACGATTCTTTCATGGAACGGGGCCCTGATCAATCAACCCATATAAACAATTAATGGTTTCAACAATATTCAGACGTTTTGCTAGTGATTTTGTCACCAAGGTATTCGTAGAGACTTGGCATTATTGTCTGGTGCAAATAAAGTGTCACGTTTCATTGAAAACATATTTGTTTGCCTCCATACGTTATAGTGGCGGGATTTAGCCCAGTGGTAAAGCGCTCGCTTGATGAGTGGTCGGTCTAGGATCGATTGGTGGGCACATTGGGCTGTTTGTCGTCCCAAACAGTGCAGCATGACTGGTATATCAAAGGCCGTGGTATGTACTATCCTGTATGTGGGATGGTGCATATAAAAGATCCCTTGCTACTAATAGAAAAATGTAGCGGGTTTCCTATTTAAGACTTAATGGCGAAATTTCTAATTGTTTGACATCCAATAGCCGATGATTAATAAATGAAACATTTTTCTTACATATCTTATATTCAATATCCACTAATCGCTGATTATTAGAGTGCACGGCTACTGCATGTAGTCACATATGCCCGTTTGAAATTGTCTTTAACTAAAAATAGGTTTTCATTTTTCACACAGGTACGAGGCACTTGTAAGCCACTAACGTACAAATAAATGTGAAATGGCATTTAGATAGTGATTCAGTGGTTTTCTAAGACCGATACGAACTCCTGTGACCATAAATGGATCGAATAAACACTGCGATGGACAAAAAAAACCCAAAAAACTTTAATATGATATCATATGACACACCCAAGAAAATAACTCTCAAATCGTTTGCGTTCGGCAATTATTGCTTCAACAATAAAATGGCAAAGATAATTCGATATAATTATTGTCCCACGAGTGATACACCAATGACCGTGACTTTTACTATGACAAAGTATATAGAATAGATCCCTTAGCCTACTGTTCGTTTCGGGGGTAGGGTGGGGGTGGGTTGGGGTAGGGGTTCTCTTTTACCCCCGCTCTCCCTCCCTGCCCCCCCTCTCCCTCCCCCCCCCTCTCTCTCTCTCTCTCTCTCTCTCTCTCTCTCTCTCTCTCTCTCTCTCTCTCTCTCTCTCTCACTCCCGTAAACAGTATAAAACACCAATATATCGGCCTTTAACAGATATTATGACTGCCTATAATCAATGTCGGTATATTTCTCGTTCCAGCCAGTGCACCACGACTGGTATATCAAAACCTGTGGTATGTGCTATTCTGTATGTGGAATGGTGCATATAAAAGATATTTTGCTACTAATGGGAAAATGTAGCGGGTTTCCTCTCTATGACTGTGTAAAAATGACCATATGTTTGACATACAATAGCTGATGATCAATAAATAAATGTGCTCTAGTGGTGTCGTTAATCAAACAAAGAAACAAAGCCTATAATCAAAACGGAATCTAGCTATAGGGTGCATACTACCAAATCAAATCCCATAGACAACAATAGTTACAAATGTGGCTACAGTTCCTACCTGCAGCGTATCAATCGAGATAAACGCCACAGATATAAATACTACCACCCTTCACCCTTAAAGTGAATCAGAAAAATGGCGGTCAAGCTGCTCATTTCTGAGATAACGGGTAGTGTCTATGCCTACCCTAGTTCCGCACACAATTCGAGTACTTTTTTTTACAGGTATCCCATGCATCTGTCAAGCACAAGGCTACTTGACACAGTGGTACTAGTTGAAATAAAATTGCATACATTTTTTTTTTTTTTTTACAACCAACACACTCATATTTATCACCAATAACAGGACTTGTGGTGTTCACTTCTCTATGAAAAGTTCGGTGCACCTCGAACGTTGACCCAGCCAGACGTTATTTGGTCTAGTACTACCTACAGACTGATGTCATACAGAATATAAAATGACGTTTGAATAAACCATTACACCCAGTATTTGCACCTTTCTCAGTAGGCAGGGTTTTGGTTTCTTCTTTTTTTAAAGATCACTTTTCTTAAAGAATCATATTCCACTGTTTACAAGCTATATACATACATATATACATACATACATACATACATACATACATATATACATACATACATACATACATTTAAGAATTGAACGTGAATTGTTTTGAGTTTCATGCTAGTATGAAACGCAAAACCGCTTTACACACTGTATGAATGGCGTAGCGCGTTAGCGCGAAGCCATTCATACTAAAGTGTGTAAAGCGGTTTTGCGTTTCATACTGGCATGAAACTCAAAAATATTCACGTTCAATTCTTATAATTCCAAACACATAACCATGTCATTAATGTAAACCTCTTTAAAATAAAAAGTGAACTCTATTTTCCAACTATTTACTATTTTATTAACACGAAATTCATACTCAACATTAGCGGAATGCCTATGGTAGTTTCGGCTTTTTCCGTCAATAGCCGAATGAGAGAATGACAATGTTACAATCATTAATACAATTCATATTAATTTTTTGCATTAAATATCAATACCAAGTAGAAACATTTTGAATTCACTAGAAACATATAACGTAAGTAATTTTAATAACTTTTAACCTGTAATAAAAAATGTCTGAAGCGATCTATTTTGTATGGTATAATTTATATGTGAAACGGTTGGTGTATGAATATTTAACTACGAACTGTGGATGGGCGCCATTTTTTTATTACTGTCCAGATTTACCAATTACGACGTTGAAATTACAGTTATAAAATATTTGAGTGCGTAAAAATTCCATGTGTTGATAGATTTGACATGGAGAAAGTGGTTTCAATGTTTCCGGAAATGGATGAAACAGGTGTGTCGCGAGTTTCTGTGTTTACTGGCCTTGTAATTGTGGAAGTGGCAACACAGGATGGTTTTGGCATGTGTGACTTCAAGTGGTGCGACACAAGTATTCGTGACATTTGACAGTGCCATGCTGATGTTTCGTTTTTGGAAAGTGGAACATTCTCTGTTGTAGCTTCGAATTGAAGCTTCGTTCCTGTGTCCCGACATGTACATGATATGCCTAGTTTCAAAACCCGAGTCGTTTAAAGATTGGATCACAGTGGCTATGTGTTGTGTACCGTGTACGTCATACTACAATGCCGTTGAATGCGCGTTACTGCTAATGGTTGGCATGAACTGACTGAATTTTGTTTTTGAAATCGCTTTTGTAAAAGACCAAATTCCATTGGAATTATACACTTGTTTTGGATCGACAAAATAGATTTTTAGCTGTGGGATTTTGAATTCACTATAAACATGTAACGTAAGTAATTTCAATAACTTTTAACCTTTAATAAAAAATGTCTGAAGCGACCTATTTTGTATGGTATAATTTATATGTGAAGATTTTTAGATGTTTACAAGTTTGACGGCAGACGATTACTGTTTGATGTCTAAAAATAGAATCTCAAGGAAATTCCTCGGGGATTCCTTTGTTGACATAATTCATAAAGTAGTTCCGGCTATATAGCCAAAAATAGTGCTAAACTGAGATTCATGGTGCTATGAATGCCAGTTTTTATCATCACGTGATACGAATTTAACCAATCCAAGGGTTTATAATAAAGGGATTTTTAGAGATTGGAATTATACATATATATATATATGTTTAGAAATATTTGTGATAAATAAGGGGTGGGGCGGGGCGTAGCATAGTGGTACAACGCTCACTTGGTGCGCAGTTAGTCTGGAGTCCATCGTTGTCGTGTGTCCATTGGGCTATTTCTCGTTCCATTCAGTGCACCACGACTGGTATATGAAAGTCCTTGGTATGTGCCATCTTGTTTAAAGATGTATTGATGGTTTTTTTGTTTTACACTACAGCTGATGATAATATTTATATTGATGATAATAATATGGATAATTGCCTGAATGCCATATCAAAACTTGATAACCTTAATATCCCTAGAGAAAGGGCAAGTCAGGACCAAGGAAACATAAATAGGCATGGTGTGAAAGTAGTAGGTTTATGCAAGTTCCATAACATTTGTATTCTCAATGACAGATGTGGAAATGATAAAAATGTCGGTAAAGTTATCAGTAAAGATTGCAGTCTAATTGTTTATGCTATAGGTACTTACCATATTTGTAAAACTGTTACTGATTTTTAAATATGTGATTTTTATACATGCAGCACTGGCTATTACATATACTTGCAGATGTAATACTAACAATAACCCAAACAATTCGGTTGACAACAGAGAGAAAGTGCGTAAATGGGTCCCTAGTAAACCGGAGGAATTTATTAATAATATAGACAACAATATAATTGAAAAAATCTCTCTAGTTCTAGGCGACACATCTGTTGATACAAAAACACGCGTTAATCAAGCAGCCGATATTTTAAAACACCATTCTATTTTTAGACACAGTCTCGACATTCGGTCACACGCGCGTGTACAAAAACAACCGGAGTAAAAGGTCAAGGAACAAGTGGTTCGGAGCATGATGCAAATATTTACGAACTAAGTATCACGAAGCTAAAACTTTATACGCAAAACATAAAACTGTAGATAATAAAATGAGATTAATTAATGCTAGTAAATCTTATTTTAAAAAATCTATATTAAAAGCATATTCACATAATAAATTTAAGACAGAAATGAAAATGAGACAATTACATTCACATTACCAAAAATATTTTTACAAAATATTTAAGAATAAAGAACAATGCAACCTGGACAAAAACGCCCCTTCTATAGATACTGTTTTGAGTATTCCAGTGATTTAAATAAGGGCGAACCCAATGGTGATAACCGATTTGATTTTACTATGGACCAGGTACTAAACGAAGTAAACAGTTACTGTCATGATTTAAAGGGAAATTCAGCGAAGATGAAATAATAAAAGCTACAATACAATTAAAAACGATAAAGCAGTTGGTGTAGACAAAATAGCTAAAATAGCTAACGAATATATTAAATCAACCGCCACCTTGATCATGCTAATCTATGTTAAACGTTTTAATACTATATTAAATTTTTATCACGGCGTTCTACCTGATGAATGGCTTACAGGTATTATTATACCAATTTTTAAAAATAAAGGGAACTTTTACCCGAAAATTATCGACCGATTACACTACTCTGCTGTTCTAAGCTATTCACAACTTTACTTAATGTCTACAGGCTAGTATGTACTGGGTTCGGATCCCAGTCAAGGCATGGGATTTTTAATCCAGATACCGACTCCAAACCCTGAGTGAGTGCTCCGCAAGGCTCAATGGGTAGGTGTAAACCACTTGCACCGACCAGTGATCCATAACTGGTTCAACAAATTCCATGGTTTGTGCTATCCTGCCTGTGGGAAGTGCAAATAAAAGATCCCTTGCTGCTAATCGGAAGAGTAGCCCATGTAGTGGCGACAGCGGGTCTCCTCTCAAAATCCGTGTGGTCCTTAACCATATGTCTGACGCCATATAACCGTAAATAATATATGTTGAGTGCGTCGTTAAATAAAACATTTCTTTCTTTCTATACTTAATAACCGTTTAAACTTATTTATTGAGGAAAACAATATCATTAGTGAGGCACAGACTGCATTTCATAAAGGCTATTCAAATACAGACCAGATATTCACATTACATAACTTGACCGATTTCTTGAAGAAAAAAAAGAAAAACGAAATTATTCTGTGCTTTTGTTGATTTTCAGAAAGCTTTGGATATGGTACCAAGGACTCACCTTTGGCATAAGCTGTTACAAAATAACATAACTGGTAAATTTTTCAGAATTATGTACCAGATGCGTCAAGGTCTAAATAATCAGCAATCAGCTTTATTCCCTTGCAACAACGTTATCCGTCAAAGCGAAAATGTATCCCCTCTTCTTTTTTCCTTGTATCTCAACGATTTAGAAGGTTATTTATCCAACCAGAGATGCGAAGGATTTTCAATTAAGACAGATAATCACAAAAACCCGGTAGACAATTCTATACACATCCTTTGCGTGTTATATGCAGATGGTTTGGCCCTATTAGCAACACATGTAACTGAGCTACAACATACTTTAAATACGTTTTACCTGTATTGCAATGATTGGAAACTTAAAGTTAATAGTAACAAAACAAAAATACTGATTTTTAACGGAACCTCTAAAGACTATAAACATATTTTTAATATTGAAAAGACTATTTTAGAAAATGTTAAAGAATACAAATATTTAGGAATTAGTTTTAGTAAATTAAATAACTTCTGAACCACCAAGAGCAGTCTAAGTCAACAGGCTACTAGCGAAATCAAAGGAATACCATCTATCTACTGACTGACGACTCGATGGTCCTTCCCCATCTTCTTGTATGGCTGTTTTATACATATTTTAATTGTTAAGAAATCAACACCATTTTTATGTTATACGGAGAGCTAGGACGAATGCCAGTTGAATTACGCATACATAGAAGAATGATATGCTACTGGGCACGGCTTTTATCAGGAAAAGAATCAAAACCTTCATTCTTATTTTATAAAACTATGTTAAATGATCATCTTAATAACGGAATCAACTATCATTGGATCATCGCTGTCTAAAACATGTTGGATAACTTAGGAATGAGCAATGTATGGATATCTCAATCGTTCATATCAGTAAACTGTCTCCCACAACAAATCACAGGCCTCGGTGGCGTCGTGGTTAGCCATCGGTCTACAGGCTGGTAGGTACTGGGTTCCGATCCCAGTCGAGGCATGGGTTTTTTAATCCAGATACCGACTCCAAACCCTGAGTGAGTGCTCCGCAAGGCTCAATGGGTAGGTGTAAACCACTTGCACCGACCAGTGATCCATAACTGGTTCAACAAAGGTCATGGTTTGTGCTATCCTGCCTGTGGGAAGCGCAAATAAAAGATCCTTTGCTGCCTGTCGTAAAAGAGTAGCCTATGTGGCGACAGCGGGTTTCCTCTCAAAATCTGTGTGGTCCTTAACCATATGTCTGACGCCATATAACCGTAAATAAAATGTGTTGAGTGCGTCGTTAAATAAAACATTTCTTTCTTTCTTTCTCACAACAAATCTAACAAAGGCAACACGAACAATATTGACAACTATGGAGAAATAACTTATAATAATCATCCAGAGGGAGACTTCTATAAAGAAAACAATATTTCATGAAAATTATTTTAGTATACTTCCTGAAACGCTGTGGACAGTTATCATAAAATGTAGAACGTCTAACCGTTGAAACTGGTCGTTGGAATAACATACCTATAGATGAGAGACTTTGTACACTATGCGACGTAAATGATGTTGGCGATGATTTTCATTATCTTTTTGTTTGTAATTTGTGTCATGATTTTAAGGGTTTAGTATATACATGCATATTACTAGAAACGACCAAGTACTTATAAATTAAAGAATTAATTAACAGTAAGCGAATAGAAATATTAAAGAAATTAGCTTATTGTATAAATGTAATTATTAGTAACTTTAAACGTCTCTAACCAAACCAAACAAAAATATATAATTATTATTAGAAGACATATTTCCTTATAAGTACTTGACCATACGTGATGTATATCTAGATTATATCTATATTTATATGAACACCAACCTGTGGTGTGTGTACAACGATGTTCTTAAATATGTACATGTATCTAATGTATTTAGTGTTTTTGTTATACATATTGTTCTTATAGAATTTTATTTATTGGTCTTTGTATATGTTTATTATCAACCATCTTGTCACGTGAATGTTATAAATTGTATATGTATATATTCCTCCTATGCCGTTGTACAACGGCCCGAGTGTAAATAAATTCTTGTCTTGTCTTGTCTTGTCTTGTCGCAGGATCGAACCACCGCGGTGGATCCATTCAACTTATTTGGTTTTCCCTCGTTCCAACCAGTGCACCACAACTGGGCAAAGACCGTGGTATGTGCTTTTCTGTCTGTGGGAAAGCGCATATAAAAGATCCCTTGCTTCATTAGGAAAAATGTAGTGGGCTTCCTCTCATGACTATGACCAAATGTTTGACATCCAATAGCCGATGATTAATTAATCAATGTGCTCCAGTGGTGTCGTTAAACAAAACAAACTTCTTCTTGTATCGAACTATATACGAAGACACTTCATACAGCATCTTCTGAATTCGTATCACCATTTTAAAACTTGATTCTTTTATGCATGTTATTACAATTATTATATATTAAATAGAATGGCATTATAGAATCCTTTTTCGCATTTGTCGAACCTGTTTAATTTAATTGTAACCAGTCTTCGGCGGATTCCGTAACCTACAACAGTTATAACGAGCAAAACAATCGGAACACCTCGCCCAATTCCGCTACGTTCTGTTTGTTGGAAAGAAATGATAATTTTGTATTCGTTTACCTGACGGCTGGATTCCATCGCAAGTACAACTCCTCGATTAGAGACGTTACCAGTCCAGTTGCCGATTGAAAAGGAATACACGTCTAAGTCGGGGCTTCATTTTAATTTTTGCAAATTTCATGTTTTATTTTAAGCAATGAAGTTCCAATATTCTTCAACAATTAAAACAAATTCACTGCGTACAATTACGAATTCTGTATCTGTTCTGCGTCTGTGGAATCGCGGAATCCAAAAAGGATTGGTAGAGTGAAATACAGATGTACCTTCAAATACAAATTGGTTACATATGAACGGCGGGTCCATTCAACTGATTGGGGTTCTTTTCTCGTTCCAACCAGTGCAAAACAACTGGTCAAACGCCATGGTATATGCTTTCTTGTCCTTGGGAAAGGTGCATATAAAAGATTCCTTACTACATTTAGAAAAATGAAGCGGATTTTCTCTCATCACTACGTGTCAGAGTAGCCCAGTGGTAAAGCCTTCGCTTGGTGCGCGGTCGGTCTAGGATCGATCCCCGTCGGTGGACCCACTGGGCTATTTCTCGTTCCAGCCAGTGCTCCACAACTGGTGTAACAAAGGCAATGCTATGTACTATCCAGTCTTTTGGATGGTGCATATAAAAGATCCCTTGCTGCTAATCAAAAAGAGTAGTCCATGAAGTGGCGACAGCGGGTTTCCTCTCTTAACATATGTGTGGTCCTTAACCATAAGACTGACGCCATATAACCGTAAATAAAATTTGTTGAGTGCATCGTTAACTAAAACATTTCCTTCCTTCCTTCCAATAGCCGATGATTAATAAATCAATATTCTCTAGTGGGGTCGTTAAAAAAACTTTAACTTTAACTTTGTACGTCACAGTCCGTTATTATAAAAGTAACTTGGACCACGGCAGCGCCACTAGCCAGTGTTTCCAGTATTCGATTTCGTTTTAATGATTTTTACGTTATGCGATAGCTTTCTGTGAATAGCATGGTCAGAGAGTGGTATTAAATAATGTATGTCTGTTAAGGAATCTAAAACAGCATGAAAGAAAATAGAAAAACGAGACGAAAGAAACCATGGAAAAATAACACCAAAAATACCGAATTGGACTTATGTGTAAGTTGTGTTATTGTAAAATTCACATAAGATGCTATGTTATTCATCGTCTTTTGGCGGTGGAGATATATTTTATAGAAAACAGTCTGTAGCTGTCTACATTAAAGGATATTGATTTATAACTTGGACATTCTAGCTGAAGTTTAATGAGAATACGTATATCACACTGTCACATAAACAAGTTAGAAGTGCTAAGCAAAACAAAACAAACTTTATCAACGAGTCTAGACGATACTTGGATATTCAAATAACAGACACGAGCAGGTTGTAAATAATACGTATTTAGTTTTCGAGAACACTCCGCAAAGGTCGACCGAATCCATATATCTATAAAAACAAATAATGTTGAGGGAGTCGATAAATAAAACATTTCTTTCTGTTTTCAGAAAGGTCGCTTTGCTGTATTAAATTACAAGTGTGAAGTGGAAATATACAGAAAGACAATCAGTAGTTTAGCATTGCAACATGGAGGAACTCGCGAAAACAGGTAGGCTCTAGTTAAATAGGGAATTCTTGTTTTCTCATCTTCTAATGACAAATTTCACAGGAATTGGCCATCAGTTATGAATGATGAATTTCTACAGAAACTGAGGGCAAGCGTAGGGCTGAACGATATAGATGTGTGCCTTGTTTAGATGTTTTTTCTAGTTGCAAATCATTCACTACTACGCCTTGATGTCCATACACTTACCTTTTATGACAGCCAATAGCCGATGTGTATTTTTGTGTTGGGGTGTCGTTAAACATCCATTCATGTTTCTTTTTATTCAGGATAGGTTAACAATTTGAATACTAATAATTTTAAATAAGAAAATTTAATGTTGAAGTGGGCGTGTTATTTAACATCATCTTTGGCAAATATTTTATATGGTTAAGGTTCTGTTCTTGGTTTTAAAAAAGAGAATTTGTAAAACGTCCGGTATGTACCGAACGTCTGGTTTACAGAGGGTCCGGTCTTCAAGGGTTTCATATACATATGTATATAATTGTGCATAGACTTGATAGTCTGAGTTAGAAAACAAGATAAAACCTTAATTTTATTACATTATTGAAGATTTATTTTTATATTTCAGCTCGCCTAATCTTACAGATGGCAATTCTCGTGGATTGCGTGTGTGGATCGTCGTGTCATTTGAACACAACGTCTGGGAAGACTGGGACGAGTCTGGAGGCAGACAAAGATGTTCTGGAAACACTGCCGTACTCCTCCCAGTATGCGTGTGTCGCCAGCTGCAAGATGAATCCTCGCTGTGATTCAGTTAGTTTTGATCGCCGGACTCTCGAATGTCGTCTGCTAGGAGCAACAGCTGAACCATCGCAGAGAATGGAAAAGAAACAGATTGCTACAGACGTATCAAAATGGGAAGGTTCGATTTCAGGGCTGTGTACACGATCTTCGTGTGGGTCTCGAGAAATTTGCTGGGTTGACAGACAAAATCGACCTCTCTGCTATGTTCCACTTATGTGTCCCGACCTCAACCAACCAGCAAATGGTTCTGTTGAAATCGTTCAATCTCGTATGGGGACAATTGCCCGTTTAAGACGCGATCAGGACTATAGTTCCTGTGGTGGAAAACATCTTATAAAATGTCAAAGCAATGGATCGTGGCTATGGGAACAGTGGAACCATATATGTTCAAGAAACGCGTGGCACAACGCATCAGTTCCTCTTCGTGTCTCGATTCGCTGTACCGTAGAAGTGGGGTCCACTGTAGAGATGATTGGAACACCTTTGAAGAGAAAAACATCCAGGGAAAAGATTAACTTGAGCCTATTCTACCGAACACAACTTCTGTTCCACTTATCCTTTTGTTTCCAAAATGGAGGCGTCTCACAATATGTTCTAATGAACATCAAAACATCCGGACGTTGGGGTAAGCGTCAGATTTACCGTAAAGATTTCCCACTCAAGTTTGGACGAGAATTCAACATCACGATCGTGGTGGAAGATGAGCAGTACAGAGTCATGGTAGACGGAACAAGCCGTTACTGGTTCAAACACAGATCTCCAGTTCGTACTATTGACAATATCGCCATACTAAAGAACGTAGAAGTGAAAACTCTACGAGTTATTTATGCAGAAACTTCAGTTCTTAGTGCAAAAACGCAGTTAATAGCTAAAACGGAAGCAAAGACCCGGATCAATCGACTCGTATAAACTATGAATGATTTCAATTTATTATTGCACTGTTTCGCACTTCTTCGCAAAGAAGGTTTTAATCATTAAAGGGGCACTTACGACTACCGTAAGGTTGCTTTGTGGAACGGCTGTAAAGTTTACGATGCCAGTTATAAAACTCACTACAATTAACCTTAACTACGATTCTTTCATGGAGCGGGTCCCAATTGAGGCCCTGATCAGTCAACCCGTGTAAACAATTAATGGTTTCAACAATATTCAGACGTTTTGCTAGTGATTTTGTCACCAAGGTATTCGTAGAGACTTGGCATTATTGTCTGGTGCAAATAAAGTGTCACGTTTCATTGAAAACATATCTGTTTGCCTTCATACGTTATAGGGGCGGGATGTAGCCCAGTGGTAAAGCGCTCGCTCGATGAGCGGGCGGTCTTGGATCGACTGGTGGGGCCACTGGGATATTTCTCGTTCTAGCTAGTGCAGCACAACTGGTATATCAAATGTCGTGGTATGTGCTATCCTTTCTGTGGGATGGTGCATATAAAAGGTCCCTTGCTACTAATAGAAAAATGTAGCAGATTTCCTATTTAAGACTTAATGTCGAAATTTCCAAATGTTTGACATTCAGTAGCCGACGATGAATAAATCAATGTGCTCTAGTGGTGTCGTTAAACGAAACATTTTTGTTTCATACATTATATTCAATTTCCACAAATCACTGATTATTAGAGTGCACGGCTACTTATGTAGTCACATATGGCCGTTTGAAATTGTCTTTAACTAAAAATAGGTTTCCATTTTTCAACAGGTACGAGGCACTTGTAAGCCACTAACGTACAAATAGATGTGAAAACGTTGTTGTAATAAATAACTACAAATTAATCATTCCCAAACATAATCTTTGTATAATTAAAGTTTGTTTTGTTCAACGGATCCTACGGTTCGATCCTACGACGCAAGCACCTCAAACGAGCACTCAACCGACTGAGCGAAATCCCGCCCTTTTTGCATAACTAAAACAGGAAATTGAAAACTGCAATGTGTTGTCACTCTTCGTAATTATTCGATTCCTCTAGAACCCTTGGCGAGAAATACGAAATATCTTTATAAATTATCAATTAAATTAACTGCCACTGCAACTCAAGTTCAAACTGTGACGTCACTAGTTAACCTGTCAGTCACCATTACTGCATTTTGGTTGTTTGTTTTGTTAATATTTTTTCTTTCCCCACTTCTCTTAGCCCATATGGATAATAAATCAATTTCGTGAATTTCTTCTCCGAAAGTACTTGACTAATACGAAACACATTTTGATGGAAGCGTCCTACGCACATCGATAAATAAATTTGTGAATTGTGGTGTCATTCTGACTAGTCGGTACGCGGACCAAAGGGTGAAAATTAAGTGAAGTTTAAAAACATCTTCTTAAACTACTTGATCAATTTGAACCAAATTTTGTTGAAATCATCATTGGCGCATGGAAGCAAACATTTGTGAATTTAGTCATTCTGATACACATACACACACACACACACACACACACACACACACACACACACACACACTCTCTCTCTCTCTCTCTCTCTCTCTCTCTCTCTCTCTCTCTCTCTCTCTCTCATCTGAGGTCTGAAGGACAGGGACTAAAAGGGAAAACTTAAGCCAGTTTAATGTTTATATACACTGACGTCCAAAAGAAACTTTGCGTACATAAAATTTGAATAATTTGACATAGTCAGGTCCCATTTTCAAGAAAAACGCCCAAGTCCGTCACCCCAGTGAAAGATCCCTGGACTCTACATGGAGGCAGACTGAAGCCGGACGAACGCAGGATGTACCGAGCTAATATCACAAACAAGAAAAGACTCCTTAGCCTTACGCCCGGCTCATATACCAGCCGCTGGCTGACGGGAAAGGTGAATTTGCCGTCCATGGCATGGTCTTTCGCGACAAGTCCACGGCAGTGTGCGTCACCAGCAGGATCAACGAAATCTACGGCCAGGCCTTCAACCGACCCGAGATGGACAACAACAATATCCTGCGGCTAGTTAAGAAGATCTTCAGCATGAACTACTCACAAGTAGTAACGTTCCTAGCCGATCCAGACTTCCGATCAGTACTGACGAACCTCGAGGCAACTGATTTCTTAGCGTCTCCGTTGAGCTCCCCTTGTGAACCTTTGCCTTCGTGAGTATGGACTTAGTCACACTTTAAAGTTTTTGGCCGCCATTTTAAAAACTTTGTTTATTATTTTATTTTATTTTTTTCTAAATAGTCTGACACCTTTTATTTTTGGCAGTCGGTCCAAATTTCTCCAATCACCTTCAATTTTGATTGAGCAGTCAAATCTTTTTTGTTTGGCCTTAATTTTGATCAGACATGGTTATTCTCAACTTTGCTAATTTTTTCCAAATTCCGCCCACCTCAAACTCAACATCCTCCTCCTGCCCTGGAATTGGTCACTGGCGAAGACAAAGGCTGAGTCCGGGGTGGGCGTGCCTGAATCTTAGGGATACGGGCACGTTAAAAGAGTTCTCGATTCACATTCCCGCTCCAGCTCTCAGCCGAAGATCACCTCTGCCGCTAAGCAGCTTGAAGTCGCGCCATGCTCTGTCGATCTCCTCCCCCTCCCACTACTGGGATCGATGATCCAGAGTTGTTGTGCGCTGACAGAGTTCAAACTGTCACAGAAGGGAGGGAAGGCGTACGTAAGGTTAGTTTACGTAAACCACACACAACAACCAGCGACCAAGAGGAAATAGACCGTGGGCTACTTAAGGTTCACGTGCACCCCTCCCCATGAACACATACACAGCCAACTAAACCACATTATGTTTTTTAGGAACCCTAGTATCTCCTGAATATGGTACAAACAGGTAACAGTGAAAAAATTGGGATCCACTACTCATTTGCTACCAATATTGGAGGGTACCTCAGAAAACGATACAATTCCAGTTGCGTTACGCCGTAGTCAATGCTCTCTATATTTTATTCATCAACATGTCTACAAGTAAGGCAGTGACATGTATTATGGATCAAATTGACGCTTATGATCTCCTGGTTAATACGACATGCATTAATGTAAGATATGTACTTAAAAACCATGACTAAATCATCATTTAGTGACCACACCTCGTTTTCCTTTTTGACGTCACTAAAAATATCCCAATTTCAATGCTATTTTCTTTTTCACAAACATAGACTGAGTGGCAGTCATTCGTTTGCTATATATTTATATTCTACACTTTCCTAGCTTTAATCTGACACCAATATCATCATACTGGCTTTAAAGCTTCTCAAGTTATAATGTTTCTAACATGATGGGGGTTTGTTCAATGTTAGCATCATAATCATAGATGTACAGTACACTTTTGTATTTACAAATATGAATTGTAGTATTTGTTCGACAGTGATTCATATGCTTTAATGCATAACTGCCACACAGTTTAAAGTATCACTATTTTAATAATATCCATGTTTAGTACTGACCTGTGACCCTGTCTTGAACAACATGGAGTGGTGTTCTGTCAGTCACAGTGATGCCACCCCACATCATAACTCAACCACCACCAAATCTGTCATGTTACCTGAGGTTGACGTTTGCTTGGCGTTCATTTCGACGTCGCTAAATACGACCACGCTTATCTTAAGACGTCCAGAGTGAATTACACGAGACCATCGACGATTCCCCCAGTTTCTTTGCTGTGTACACCATTGGCGCCTGTTTACGATGTCGTGATTCGTTAATGATGGCACAATACGTGGTCGCCGAGCATCGGATCCCAGTAGCCTGGTGTAATTGTGCAGCGATTTGAGTCGCTTTTTGAGCTCGATTTCGTAGAACCTGGGTTCTCTGTAATCGATCCGGGACTCGTATTGTTGACCTGGGATGCCATGAACTGTGTTGTATCATCAACATTTTGGGACTGCTGGTATCTGTTCCATAGTCTGCACATCACAAACGGTGACATATTGAACATATTGGCTACATCACGCTGAATTATACCAGTTTGAAGCATGTCAATAGCGCTAAGGTATTCTTCACGTCGTAAACACCGCATCACTAATTCAAAGACAAAGAACACACAACATCCAAAGAACAATGGTTAATTGATCATAAGATTCTGCGAAATTAACAGTAGTTATCGCTAAAAGAAATATATTGACAGCTATGTGAAGTGTCAAAATCACGAATGACTCCCTACCCACGTGTACGGGGCTGCTGTGGGTTACACGTACACATCATCGGCTGTGTGTCGGTGTTAGGTTGTGCAGCCATGGACGTTCCTTCCTAGGCAGTCATTGGTAACGACATTTGCATTTTAAATTCCTCTACTTTTTTTTTTGAAGAGTATATATTACAATGTCAAGTCTTGTAAATTTCTTTTGGTCGTCAGTATATGTAAACCTCAATAGATAGTTTATCTAATCGGTGAATACCATTAATGTTATGTCCCGGAATTGCCCCCCCCCCCCCCCCCCCCCCCCCCGGAATGGATAACGTTTAGGATAATAGTTATGCCAAGAAATGTATTTAAAGTATGATATCTCCACATCTATTAGACCACCTCCTAGCTAAATTTACGCTCAGGTATACAGGTCTTGTTGGCTTGTAAACAGATGATCCATTGACAGCGGCACATTATTACCTATAGACCTAGAAAATTTGCATATACCTTTACATTTGCATATCATTATTACACGGGTTAATACACTAAATTATCACATGGGTTTATGACATGAACATCATGGGTAAGTTTTAGGATAAATAAAACTATATTATTATATATTATTATTACGTTTTTAACCCATACGAACTCGCATGACATTTTTTTTTTTTGCAAAACAAAAGTAGTGTAAATTAAAAAGGTTCCCAATAAATTGCCTTCAATTTCCATATGTTAAATTTACCTCTTTGATACGGGGATGAAGGCAACTGTTGGAACAGCCAGATAAAGCACGCGCAATTCTACATTTAGTCTGTTTGAACTGCACTATCGATTGGATGCCAAACATTTGGCTCTTCCAATCAGTTAGTCTTCTCCCTTATACTAAAAATGTATTTAATCTAGACAATTTAATGGTTATTTGTTAAGAAAGGTTTTTTTTGTAAAACTATTATGTGAACGGGTATAGGTTTAAAAGTTAATAATATGTTTTTATATTAGTTTCGCCTGAGGTGCTGGCGTCGCAGGATCGAACCACCTAAGTGGATTCATCCAACTCATTGGGGTTTTTTTCTCGCTCCAACCAGTGCACCACAACTGGTCAAATGCCGTGGTATGTGCTTTCCTGTCTGTGGGAAAGTGAATATAAAAGATCCTTTGCTGTTAAATTGCTGATGTAAAATGTAGCGGGTTTCTTCTTCTTCTTCTTCTTCTTCTTCGAGAGAGAGAGAGAGAGAGAGAGAGAGAGAGAGAGAGAGAGAGAGAGAGAGAGAGAGAGAGAGAGAGACAGACAGAGACAGAGACAGAGAGAGAGGCCGAACGAGAGAGAGAGACAGAGGGAGAGGGAGAGAGAGAGAGAGAGAGAGAGAGAGAGAGAGAGAGAGAGAGAGAGAGAGAGAGAGAGAGAGAGAGAGAGAGAGAGAGAAATACAGAGACAGAGAGAAATACAGAGAGAAAGAGAGACAGACAGAGAGAGATACACTCACACACACACACAGAGACAGAGACAGAGAGAGAGACAGAGACAGAGAGAGAGACAGAGAGAGGCCGACCGAGAGAGAGAGAGAGAGAGAGAGAGAGAGAGAGAGAGAGAGAGAGAGAGAGAGAGAGAGAGAGAGAGAGAGAGAGAGTATGTGTGTGTGAGAGAGAGAGAGAGAGAGAGAGGGGGGAGACAGACAGAGAGAGATACAGAGAGAGAGAGAGAGTAAGAGAGAGAGAGAGAGAGAGAGAGAGGGAGAGAGAGAGAGACAGAGAGAGAGACAGAGAGAGAGAGAGAGAGAGAGAGAGAGAGGAGAGAGAGAGAGAGAGAGAGAGAGAGAGAGAGAGAGAAATACAGAAAGAGAGAGAGACAGAGAGATACAGAGAGAGAGAGAAATACAGAGAGAAAGAGAGACAGAGAGAGAGAGAGAGAGAGAGAGAGAGAGATACAGACAGAGAGAGAGAGACAGAGAGAGACAGAGAGAGAGAGAGAGAGAGAGAGAGAGTATATGACAAATCATCAGTTCCCTGTTCATGCAAACGAACTGTAATTGGATCAAATGAGTGCTTCACCACGTAGCGAATTTAACAAAACAACGTTTGGCGGAATAGACCACACAGGAGAGTGGAGTGCATCAAAAGGAAATAGGAATTTTAAAGTAGTTTTATGTTACACCCTAAAAAACAAAAAAACACCCAAAAAACCCCACACACAGACAAACCAGCAAACACAAAACACAAAAGCAAACAACCCACAATAACAAAATATGACAATTTCATTGTTAAACTCATTTATATACAAGTAAATGAATACTGGGCTTACAATACATCCCTGTCTCAGTCCGATTATATACTCTGTCTTAAAAATGTCAATTAATCCATCTCTTTTTTCTAATAATTATATGATATACCAATTTTATGGGAAGCTCGATCAGTGTCCACAAGTTCAGTTAACCGAAAGCGAAGTATTGCGCCTCGTATGTACAAAGAATATTGGATGATCTATTCTTAATCTTTAAGTAATATGTTTTTAAAATATTTAATTTGGCGGAACCTTTGCCATAAAATTACAGTTAGTATTCATGGAAACAAAACAAAATATGTTTTTAATTTCATGTACTTTCAAGGCTTTGAATTTACACTTTGAAGTTCAGGTATTTGTAAAGTGCTCAAGGACCCGGATGAATCCTGATTTATACTCCTGGTAGTCAGATTTCAGTCGTCGGCGTGTTTCAGCAAGTACTGCCATGCTTGGTGTGGTACCACTAGAGGAAGCAGCAAGTACTACCATGCTTGGTATGGTACCACTAGAGGAGGCAGCAAGTACTGCCATGCTTGGTGTGGTACCACTAGAGGAGGCAGCAAGTGCCGCCATGCTTGGTGTGGTACCACTAGAGGAGGCAGCAAGTGCCGCCATGCTTTGTGTGGTACCACTAGAGGAGGCAGCAAGTGCTGCCATGCTTGGTGTGGTACCACTAGAGGAGGCAGCAAGTGCTGCCATGCTTGGTGTGGTACCACTAGAGGAGGCAGCAAGTGCTGCCATGCTTGGTGTGGTACCTCTAGACGAGGCAGCAAATGCTGCCATTGCTACTCCTCCAAGTACAAAACTGACAGGTCCGAAGAACCTTGCACCTATTGCAGCAGCCATCAAGCCAACGCTAGCCTTAAAAATATAAGGAAAATAAATCACTATTAGAATACAGTTCCGACTAAATTTACTATTAATTAACGACTTAATTAGCGAACTCTATTATTAGGGAATATAGTAGAATGGCTAGGGCCACATCATTTTTTCGGTTTAATGCCCCCAAAGTTCACACGGCAATATTATAAGTCAGTTGAAAGCTCATTATGTATAATTTACTATAGACCTTGATGTGGTGGCTAAATATCGTCATGTATTGGGGGGAAATGACGTCACATGACACCAGTACATGTTCAGTTGAAAAAACCCACACACACAGTAGAATCTCATTGGGTCGAACTCGGAAGGGTCGAATGAATGCACAGCAACGCTTGAATCAAGAACGAAGTCTCGATTTACACTCACACTTTGTTAACCGACTGGTTGGGTCAAACTACTACAACGGGTCGAACACGTTCTCGAACACTGACGGGGTTTGAGCCAACGGGATTCAACTGTATTTCCAAATAAATAGCTATATATCTCTTCCACCCCTGTTTACGATCAGCAAATATTTTATAATGATGATAAATAACCGTTTTTTCCCCATACTCGTTAAAATTATATATTTGCTACATATTGTTATACATTAGAATATCCATTATTTTATTATTATTATTATTTGTTTACCTTTTATAGTTTTCTTTTCTGAAAACTGGTCTCAAACGTCATGTGGTGACATCGTAGTTCATTTGAAAGGGCTTTTTTTTACATCTAGTTTATTATAAGCCCTGGTATTGTGGCCAAAAGTGGTCATAATTGTAAGAATATCATATCACGTGACCCAGTATGTTTTTTGTAAAAACTTATAGTTCAAATATTTAGTTGGCCGACATTGCTTCAAGTATTGTAACAATTGTGCATTTTCAGATAAAAAAAGATATATAGATTTATTGTTTTTGTAAATTAATGTTTTTCACAATAAATAAAAATCCATTAAAAGTATTCATTAAACTTTATTCTACAGCATAATTCATACGTCTGATTCTAACTTAAATATGTTGCGTCAACAAGCCGTAGAAAATCATCATAGTACCGAACTTCAGTGTCTATCAAATATGTAAACTAGAACTTTAAAAAATTACTTCATTCATTAGGTGTTATAAAATGACATGCTATGACGTGCAAGGGAGCACCAGCAGCCCGATCAAATCGGTAGCAGGCGGGTGGTGGTGGTGGTGGTGCTATGAAATTTGAATGGAGCAGTTAAATGCCAAAGAGAAAAGGGTGCGCAATTTTGATTGAGGGAATTTGGCGCAATTTTGAACGGTCGGTCGAAAGGTAAATGGCCAAGCTAATATAGGTTTTGATATTAGTGAATCGAGAGTAGCTCGTTAATTTTAGACCTCTACGATGCTGTGGTGTATCCCTAGGTTGCCGATTCTGGTCGTGGCATCACCAAGTACCAAGTCGTCTTCTCCTAGTATATATCTTCCTTATATACATGACTGATCTTTGAAATAGTATTGTCAAATTGTAACGAAGATTTGCATTGGTCAAAGTTCGGGACGGGATGTAGCCCAGTGGTAAAGCGATGGCTTGATACGCGGTCGGTCTGGGATCGATCCTCATCGGTGGGCCCATTGGGCTATTTATCGCTCCAGCCAGTGCAGCACGACTGGTATATTAAAGGCCGTGGTATGTGCTATCCTGTCTATGAAATGGTACATATAAAAGATCCATTGCTACTAATGGAAAAACGTAGCGGGTTTCTTTTCTTAGACTATATGTTGAAATTACCAAATGTTTGACACCCAGTAGCCGTTGATTAACAAATCAATGTGCTCTAGGGGTATCGTTAAACAGAACACACTTTCGGTCAAAGTTCTTAGAGAATCCATTAGCAAAAGATGTTAGGACATGGGAGTGTAAGACAGCGCCGTTAACGCTATTTACCTGTACGCTTACTGATTGATCGTACCGACACCATTTGGCAAAGTGTTCACAGTTGTTTGTAGCCATGTTGTATTGCCCAAATCCGTGTTCTCCAAGTCTGGATCTCGCTCTTTCCACAATTTCATCTCCCATAAAACGGCTGGAAATATAATTCAGAAGAAAGAGCTAAAGAAAAGCTTGTCCTAGTACTTAACAAAAAATTATGAAAAACACTAATACAGCATAACCGAAAACAAATATGCTCACACAGAACAGCACCAGATCTGGGCTGAGTTCAGCCATACCGAGCAGAAAAACGTCCGCTAGACTGGTTTATGCGCTTCACGGTAAACCAAAGTTAATGACCATGTCGGGAACAAATCAAATAGTTCGTGAATGTTAGCGAAAAGTTCGCTGGCTGAACTTGGGGCTGTTCACGTGTTTGTTTGGGGTTTTAGTTTTTGTTTTGTTGTTTTTGTTCTTGTTGTTGTTGATTAAAAAAAAAAAAATTCTGACAGTGCTCATCTTTAAACGATTTCGAGACATGCTTTGAATTGTCGACTGAACGGATTCGGACAGATTTAGTTAACAATACTCGGACACATTACAATATGTCCGCAAGGCTAATTGGGTAGGTGTAAACCACTTGCACCAACAAGTGATCCATAACTGGTTCAACAAAGGCCATGGCTTGTGCTATCCTGCCTGTGGGAAGCACAAATAAAAGATCACTTGCTGCCTATCGTAAAAGAGTAGCATATGTGGCGACAGCGGGTTTCCTTTAAAAAAAATACAATGTCAGAATGACCATATGTTTGACGTCCAATAGCCGATGATAAGATTAAAAATCAATGTGCTCTAGTGGCGTCGTTAAATAAAACAAACTTTACTTTTTTCATTACAATATGTAACAATCTTGAGGACAATGCAAGTACATAGTTAATAAACATGGCAAGAACATGCACCGACACAGAATATCTATAGTTAACAATGAACACTGGGTACGTAATCAAAATAGGTAAATTGTGAAAGTTCACAAGGCTTGAAATTTTTTTCAACATATAAAAAGGTATTACCTGTCATTTGAAACACGCTAGCATTATTTTTTATTCGACTGGTTTTTAATAAATACTGGTGGTCATTTCCAGTATCAGTAGTACAAACTTTACGCAACACGTTTCCTTTAGGAATGTTAAATCATCTACCTCTTTCTAGTGATTGGGCTATTTCTCGCTCCAGCCAGTGCACCACGACTGGTACATCAAAGGCCGTGGTATGTGCTATCCTGTCTATGGGATGGTGCATATAAAAGATCCCTTGCTGCCAATCGAAAAGTGTAGCCCATGAGGTGGCGACATCGGGTTTCCTCCTTTAATATCTGTGTGGTCCTTAACCATATGTCTGATGCTATATAACCGTAAATAAAATGTGTTGAGTGCGTCCTTAAATAAAACATTTCCTTCCTTCCTTCTTTCTAGTGGTAATCTTAAGTTTGACGTAGACAATTTTGTTTTAAATAATGTATAAAATTGTCCCGTAGAAAACTGTGTAATGTCTGGGAACAAATACTGTTCAGTGTTGTATGTATTGATAGCAGATATTTGTTTTAATTTTTGTTTATAGCATTTAAAATCGAACCTATTGGTTAATATAGATGAACCCCATTTCCATGTTTTTGTAACTTTTAGCCACGAACATGACGTGACTACTCTTACTCTTTTATTACCCATATCGTTAAAAATATCTTGGTACATATTAAAGTGATACTCCCACTAGAACGCCAAGTGGGACATAACACATTTGACGTCAGGCGATGACGTCATCAATTTGTGCACTACAACCCTACACTGTAAGTTACAGGAACGTCAGCCAAACGAGTTGAGTGATATAAATTAAGATCGATTATGGGTAATAAATAGGATATTAAACTCGATACCATTTCGAATCATGTTTATGTCCCTCGTAAACTAATTTTCATTGTCACTCGCACTAATATAAACATGATACGAAAGGGAAGCTCGTTTAATATCCAATAATTCTGAAACTCGAGATATGCTTTATGTTCTCAACGGAATGTACGCGGCAAGCGGCATGCAAGACCGATCTTAGATACCAAAGAAACCGTATTATTATTTACAGTCGTTTCCCCAATATGATCTACAAACTCCAAATATTCGAATACTTGAAAATACTATTCGAATATTTCGAATAGCAAATATTCGAATATTCGGACCAAACACTACATTTTACCTGAGCTTGCATTCCCATGTTACATCCGAGTTTCCTTCGACGTCCGAAAAGTTTTCTTCTTTAACCTCGCTGTTGTCTAGAAAATGGATGACCTTATCGTCATCTGAATCCAAAAGAATTACACATAGAAGACAATTATCAAGACCATGATCAAGAAAAAACAACAACAAACAAACAAACAAACGTCAAAAAAAAGAAAAAAAAAGAAAAGAAAAAAGAAGACCATGATCAAGGAAAACTTCGACCAAGTTACGCATACTGATTACAGGGGTTGAGGTCGCGGCAGTCTGAACATCCCCTTGCTCACGACAAAAAAAAGGGGAGTCCTCCCCCCACCCCCCCCCCCACCCCCGTTATTTTAAAATGCATTCACTACTAATATACAACTTCCATTTAAGTAGTTGAATGTAGACTCTACACCCCCCCCCCACCCCAATAACTCCTGGAATCGCGCCTGGTTAGGGTTTACCGTAAGCCACCATTCTCACACTCACATTCATAGGTGTACGGGCTTCCATTTTTTAGAGGGCAGAATGGTTTTTGCCCGAATTAAACGAAAATATCCGAATCTGCATAACAACATATTCACATCAGCATTACTACCAAACAGCTATATTATATAGGGTTGGAAACAAATCATTATACGCATTTTTACATGGATTACAACTACTTTTGAGGGTAGAATGATGGAAATACACGGTAAAAATGTTTTAGGTTAGCACATTTAGCCCGAATATCTGTATAATTTTTGCCAGAATTTAAGTTTTTTTCCAGCACAGGTGGGGCAGTTGCCCTCACTGCCACCTTAGTAGTGGTCAAACCAAGGGTTCTGGCGCACTTTCGTCCATTGGATTAACATGGGGGAAACGGCATCTCCGTCACGGCGCCTCCCTAGCGAGAAGCGCTAAAAACAATCCGGATTTCCCCAAGCTACAAATAAAACGAAGTAACGATCCCTTCTGTTGACTTCGAGGTATTTTGTAAGATAAGATAGGTCCCCATCCACGGGTTAGATTGGTGTATAGTGTGTATATACATATAATATATATTATAGTAAGTGAATGTATTGATATCCTAACACATGGTGATTTATTACATAACACGTCGGTCAACGCTTAGGCTCATATTTATATAGTAGATATAATTACACCTGTGTTTATGTGAGCAACCACAACTGACCACTAACTCAGTGTCCTGGATGGACAACCCGGATAGCTGAGGTGTGTGCCTAGGACAGCGTGCTTGAACCTCAATTGGATATAAGTTTTTAAAAAAATAACTGTAAATGAATGTAAGTAATCGTGTGTTTACTTTGTGTTCAGAAGTCAGAAACGCCATGATGCTGTTTACAATTCGACATTTCTATAACGTGGCATACTCTCTAAAACTATACACGACTGGCATATGACTCTACTCGAAATGCCGACTTGAAGCATGCCTAAGGCACGTTCATGTTCCTCAGCTATCAACCTTGTCATCACTTGTTTAACGTTCCCTCAAAGACTACTTCATAAATGAAAATGATTTTTCAGAAACCATCTTTTATAGCCCCAATCAGCATGATTTGCACATTCAATTTACGTTTTTCATCCTATGCATGCAATATGTTGTGTTTTGATGTTGTGTTTCGTGGACTGTTTTTGTAAGTTATTCGTCGTCATGAATGGTCTATAAGGTAGTACGGTACTTATTCATTGATATGTTTAATGCTGATATATGCCCCATTCACATTTGTTATCATCAACTGATGGTGCGTGTTCAATGCTGTTCAGTATATATTAGCAAAAAACAGAAAGAAAATTCACTTTGAGCGGCGGGTATGTAGGCATGTATTTAGGTAAGTAGGTATTTAGTTACATACTTAGGTAAGTGTGTATTTAGATAGGTAGGTAGGTAGGTAGGTACACATCTCTACTCCCTACCCCACCCCACCCCCTGCACAGTTCCATCAGACCAGTGACTTGCAGGTGAATAAACACAAATTGGTAGTTAGCGGTTAATGAGTATATCACTCTACTTACTAGAATACATCGCCCAGTTAGAGGTTAATGAATATATCACTCTACTTACAAGAATACACTGCCCAGTTACAGGTTAATGAATATATCACTCTACTTACAAGAATACACCGCCCAGTTAGAGGTTAATGAATATATCACTCTACTTACAAGAATACACCGCCCAGTTAGAGGTTAATGAATATATCACTCTACTTACTAGAATACACCGCCCAGTTAGAGGTTAATGAATATATCACTCTACTTAGAAGAATACACCGCCCAGTTAGAGGTTAATGAATATATCACTCTACTTACAAGAATACACCGCCCAGTTAGAGGGTAATGAATATATCACAATACTTACAAGAATACACCACACAGTTAGAGGGTAATGAATGTATCACTGTACTTACAAGAATACACCGCACAGTTAGAGGGTAATGAATATATCACTCTACTTACATGAATACACTGCACAGTTAGAGGTTAATGAATATATCACTCTACTTACAAGAATACACCGCCCAGTTAGAGGTTAATAAATATATCACAATACTTACAAGAATACACCGCCCAGTTAGAGGTTAATGAATATATCACTGTACTTACAAGAATACACTCTCCAGTTAGAGGTTAATGAATATATCACTCTACTTACAAGAATACACCGCCCAGTTAGAGGTTAATGAATATATCACACTACTTACAAGAATACACCGCCCAGTTAGAGGTTAATGAGTATATCACTGTACTTAGAAGAATACACCGCCCATTTAGAGGTTAATGAATATATCACTATACTTACAAGAATACACCGCCCAGTTAGAGGTTAATGAATATATCACTGTACTTACAAGAATACACTGCCCAGTTAGAGGTTAATGAATATATCACACTACTTACAAGAATACACTGCCCAGTTGAAGGTTCATGAATATATCACTGTACTTACAAGAATACACTGCCCAGTTAGAGGTTAATGAATATATCACTGTACTTACAAGAATACACTGCCCAGTTAGAGGTTAATGAATATATCACTATACTTACAAGAATAAACTGCCCAGTTAGAGGTTAATGAGTATATCACTCTACTTACATGAATGCACTGCCCAGTTAGAGGTTCATGAATATATCACTGTACTTACAAGAATACACTGCCCAGTTAGAGGTTAATGAATATATCACACTACTTACAAGAATACACTGCCCAGTTAAAGGTTAATGAATATATCACTGTACTTACAAGAATACACTGCCCAGTTAGAGGTTAATGAATATATCACACTACTTACAAGAATACACTGCCCATTTAGAAGTTAATGAATATATCACTATACTTACAAGAATACACTCTCCAGTTAGAGGTTAATGAATATATCACTGTACTTAGAAGAATACACCGCCCATTTAGAGGTTAATGAATATATCACTATACTTACAAGAATACACTCTCCAGTTAGAGGTTAATGAATATTTCACTCTACTTACACGAATACACTTCCCAATTAGAGGTTCATGATAATTATCACTCTACTTACAAGAATACACTGCCCAGTTAGAGGTTAATGAATATATCACTTTCTCACCCACTCGTTTGTGAGAACACCATGCGTCATTTATCATAACACCTACTTGTTTACACACGTACGTGTGTTAATAATTTCAAGACATACGACTGGTTGCTTATAGGTGATGACTAGGTCGACAATGTCATGCATCCAATGAAAAACAAAATGATGGAAATCGATTACACTGTGACGTATAGTTAACCTGCCAAACATGTGTCTCTGATGCGTAAGGTTTTTCTCAAATGCAAACGGTTGTAAATATATTTTGGTTTTTGAGGATATGTAAGAAATAGAATGCCACATGAATGACCGTTAGATACTATTTATCTTACAACTCGTTATTTAAAAACGTATCAAATTCGCTTTCGCTTGTTAGATACATTTTAAAACAACTCGTTGGGAGATAAATAGTATTTAACAGCCACTCATAGATTATTCTCTATACACTTACAAGAATACACTGCCCAGTGACTGACCACGAATCCTATTCGATGGAAAATCACCAAATCGCCTGGTTCCAAATAGATCGACATATTTCAGTGGTTGTTTCTAGAACAGTAACTACACGAAAATCTGTCAAGCTAACATCACGCACGTTACAAAGTACATCAATTATCGTTTCGCTATACATGACGCTGAACTTTGAAGAGATAACAACTTCTGTCTAGTACTCTCATATGATAATGCAAATGTTTATTTTAAGCTGTGTGTTGTTGAAAAAAACCAAATGGAAATAATATTTAAAAACCCATTCTTATAAAAGTGTTAAATTTATGACACAATAACAATACAGATATTCGAGCAAAATGCATGAGAAACATTTTTGTATTTTTTTTGTATGAGAAACATTCTTAAAAAACAATACAAAGGCCACGACAAAAAGGTTTGTTTTGTTTAACGACACCACTAGAGCACAATGATTTATTAATTAACTTCTATTGGATGCCAAACATGTGGTAATTTTGACATAATTATTATTATAGTCTTAGAGAGGAAACCCGCTACATTTTCCCATCAATAACAAGTGGTCTTTTATATGCACCGTCCCACAGTACATACCACGGCCTTTAATATGCCAGTCGTGGTGCATTGGCTGGAACGAGAAATAGGCCAATGGGCTCACCGACGGGGATCGATCCCAGACTGACCGCGCATTTATTTAGACTTGTATACCGTAACGTTTTGGTGAGATTTAGTCAAAGTGCGTGACGTCATGTTACGACAAATTTTAATTGAAAACTCTGTGTTCTATATTGTGATTGGTTAATTACATTCTTTTTCCGGAATCAATTAAGAATTGAACGCGCTACGCCATTCATACAGTGTGTAAAGCGGTTTTGCGTTTCATACTAGCATGAAACTCAAAATATTTCACGTTCAATTCTTATAATTCCAAACACATAACCATGTCATTAATGTAAAGCTCTTTAAAATAAAAAGTGAACTCTATTTTCCAACTATTTACTATTTTATTAACACGAAATTCATACTCAACATTAGCGGAATCCCTATGGTGGTTCGGCTTTTCCCGTCAATAGCCGAATGAGAGAATGACAATGTTACAATCATTAATACAATTCATATTAATTTTTTGCATTAAATGTCAATACCAACTAAAAACATTTTGAATTCACTAGAAACATATAACGTAAGTAATTTTAATAACTTTTAACCTGTAATAAAAATGTCTGAAGCGACCTATTTTGTATGCTATAATTTATATGTGAAGCGGTTGGTGTATGAATATTTAACTACGAACTGTGGATGGGCGCCATTTTTTTATTACTGTCCAGATTTACCAATTACGACGTTGAAATTACAGTTATAAAATTTTGAGTGCGTGATAATTCCATGTGTTGATAGATTTGACATGGAGAAAGTGGTTTCAATGTTTCCGGAAATGGATGAAACAGGTGTGTCGCGAGTTTCTGTGTTTACTGGCCTTGTAATTGTGGAAGTGGCAACAGGATGGTTTTGGCATGTGTGACTTCAAGTGGTGCGACACAAGTATTCGTGACATTTGACAGTGCCATGCTCATGTTTCGTTTTTGGAAAGTGGAACATTCTCTGTTGTAGCTTCGAATTGAAGCTTCGTTCCTGTGTCCCGACATGTACATGATATGCCTAGTTTCAAAACCCGACTCGTTTAAAGATTGCATCGCAGTGGCGCGCAAACTTAGAAACTATGTGTTGTGTACGTCATACTACAATGCCATTGAATGCGCGTTACTGCTAATGGTTGGCATGAACTGACTGAATTTTGTTTTTGAACTCGCTTTTGTAAAATACCAAATTCCATTGGAATTATATACTTTTTTTGGATCGGCAAAATAGATTTTTAGCTGTGGGATTGTATTCACTATAAACATATAACGTAAGTAATTTCAATAACTTTTAACCTTTAATAAAAATGTCTGAAGCGACCTATTTTGTATGGTATAATTTATATGTGAAGATTTTTTAGATGTTTACAAGTTTGACGGCAGACGATTACTGTTTGATGTCTAAAAATAGAATCTCAAGGAAATTCCTCGGGGATTCCTTTGTTGACATAATTCATAAAGTAGTTCCGGCTATATAGCCAAAAATAGTGCTAAACTGAGATTCATGGTGCTATGAATGCCAGTTTTTATCATCACGTGATACGAATTTGACCAATCCAAGGGTTTATAATAAAGGGATTTTTAGAAATTGGAATTATATGAAAATAACACCCGGAAAGCTAATGACGTCATTAGAAAGTGACGTCATTATCAACTGGGACAGGCCAAGTTGACGGTTCAAGGGTGTACAGTATAATTGTAGTCAGGTTGTTGGTTTTTTTGGGGTTTTTGTTGTTGTTTTTTGGGGGGGTTTTAAGAAATATCTCGTACACAGTTAGTTCTTTAAAAAAACGATTCAATTTACAATGGACATAACAATATGGAGTTTTTAGATTTCAGGGTGTTATTTAGGAGATAACCATATGGATATTTCATATTTGCGGGCGTTATTGTTTATTTAATCCCGCAAATGTCATTTGCGGGCATCAAATCGACAATAACACCGTCTAAATGTAGCGGGTTTCCGCTCTAAGGCTATAGCCGATGATTAATACACCAATGGTATCTAGTGCAGAGGCATGGGGTTTTTTTTTTGGGGGGGGGGGCCAAAAAAAAATCGCAACAGTTATAATTTTATTATATATTAATATTCATTTTTTTACAACCCCCTCCAAACCTCCTCCAAAGTTCCCTTGGAATTCCGCCTCAAGTCATTGCGCACCCCCCTAAATCGATTTTCTTGATCAGCCACTGTAGTGGTGTCGTTCAAACTCACGTCCGATGACTTAACCACTACACAACCGAGGGATATGTTTATTAAACAGATATATTCCTTATTTCATGTCAAGTTATTTCTGTGCTTATATCCACTTAAGGTGCAAGCACACATCAGCTATCTGGGTTGCCTGTCCAGGACAGGGTGTTAGTTGTTAATTGTTAGTGGTTAGTGATAGAGAAGAGGGTGTAGGGGTCTTACACCTACCCATTGAGTCGTTAAAACTCGCTCTGGGTGGGAGCCGGTACCGGGCTGCGAACCCAGTACCTACCAGCCTTATATCTGATGGATTAACCACGACGCCACCGAGGCCGGTACATTCCTTATATTTCCTTCAAACTGTTAACGGGAGCCAACTCCTGGTGACTTATTTAGTGAACCGAACACAATGACCAGAGATTGTGTTATCGGTTATGATTCAAAGTGTAAACAATACGTAATACATACACCTTACTTGTACCGATACACCGCTCTCGGTGGTGTCGTGGGTAATCCATCGGACTACAGGCTGGTAGGTACAGGGTTCGCAGCCCGGTACCGGTTCCCACCCAAAGCAAGTTCTTAAGGGCTCAATGGGTAGGTGTAAGGCCACTGCACCCTCTTCTTTCTCACTAACCACTAACAACTGACCCACTGCCGTAGACAGACAGTCCAGATAGTTGAGGTGTGTGTCCAGGACAGCGTGCTTGAACCTTAAGCACGAAAATAAGTTGAAATGAAATGAACTGTACCAATACACTCGTTAATTTTCATATTTTAGATTCGTTGTCAATCGGAAACCTCGATATCTTAGTTAAAGTTTGTTTTGTTTAACGACACCACTAGATCACATTGATTTATTAATCATCGGCTATTGGATGTCGACCATTTGATAATGTTGAGATATAGTCATTGAGAGGAAACCCGCTACATTTTCAATTAGTAGCAAAGGATTTTTTATATGCACCATCCCACAGACAGGATAGCACATACCACGGCATGTGATATACCAGTCATGGTGCATTGGTTAGAATGAAAAATATCCTAATGGGCCCACCGACGGGAATCGATCCCAGACTGCTCTTCAAGCGAGCACCATTTCATTGGGCTACGCCCCCCCCCCCTCCTCTCCCCCACCCCCGATCTCTTAGATTAGGTGTGGAAAAATCGGCTATTGGGTGTCAAACTATGGTAATGCAAACAAATAAAGTGATGATCAACATCAATATAAAAATTCAAGGTCTAAACAAAAACAGTTAAAAGGACTGTACAAAAATACAAATATCACAGATAGATACTGACTTTTACTCAAAACTTCAATTGTGTGCTGTATTGGCCATTCTCAAAGAGAATGTTACACCCCTGCACCACGGTGAGGTTACAGCAAGCGCAGGGGCTATGAACATTGATGTGAAATCATGCCATTTTATTGCATTTCACACATTCGACTTTTGTTTTCCCTATAATGTAGCCGGCGGCTAGCATAATATGGCAAAATGAAGTAAAAAATTGTTTATAGAATTAAATGAATCCTGTACTCCAGTACTCATGAATACCCTAGTTTTAACTTTGTTAAATACGATTCATGTTTAAAATTATTTTTAATAAACTTCAACTTGTATGTATTTTTTTCATTTTGTTTGTTAGTGGTTGTACTATACCAAATGAAATCCCATAGGCGACCATGTTAACGTTTGCGTTTAAAAAACACTATATGTAATATATATCAACCAAACTATGAGTACTACAACCCCTCCCTCAAAGTATTAACCTTTCATGACTCAGTTTTGGTATAACTAGATATTTTTACAACACCCCTAGTTTCGCACAAAATTTGAATACTTTTTGTTACACGTACCCCATACATGTTTTAAGCACATGGCTACTTGACACAGCGGTACTAGATGAAATAAAACTGCATACACTTTCTGCCCAGATGAAACTAGTTTCTTGTATAACCAACACACTCACCAATCACAGGACTAGTGGTATTAATTGCTCTATCAAACGTTCTGTGCCCCTCGAACTTTAACCCAGCCGGAAGTTAGTTGGTTTAGTTCTACCCATAATCCTCCCTTGCAATTAGTTGACGCTGCTATAAATAATATATTATGATTCGTATCGTAAAATACAGGATGTATACCACCAAATTAAATCCCAACGACGACAATAGTAATTGCGAGTCAATCTGCTTATTTCAGAGATAACGGGTGGCGGCTATGACTACCCTAGTTCCGTACAAAATTTAAGTCTTTTTTTTACCGGTACCCCATACATGTTTCAAGCAAAAGGTTACTTCACATAGTGGTACTAGGTGAAATAAAATTGGATACATATGTTGCCCAGATGGAACTATTTTTTGTACAGAACAGGTATTGGAATCGGAACTATTTTCTCGTGCCCCTATCCAGAAAGGTTCAGGCACGCCCACCATGGATCCATGTTCTGGCATCGCCAGTCCACGGTTCCATGGCGGGGGAACTGGTATTAACTGCCCTCTCAAAAGCTGGGTGCACCTCGAACTTTGACCCAACCGGAAGTTATTTGGTTTAGTACTACCTACAGGAACCCATATCCTGGCCCCGTTCCGTCTTAGGGTTTTTGTGACTTCGTGAAACAGGGCCTAAGTCTACAGGAACGACATCTGGAATGGGGGGGGGGGGGTGGCATAATCTTTAATAGGGGGTCACAGCCTCTAATGAGGCGCACATGCCCTGTTTTTATCCTTATTTATATAAATTAGGACAAACCAAAAACGTACATTGTTGTTCTCGAGTGGGGTGTGGGGTGACACGTGCACACACACACACACCCCCCCCCCCCCCCATCCTACGTGTCTGATATCGCGATATATCATAATACAAAATGCAAAACAAATGACACCCCAGCCCATATACCCAACAAAATTAATTACACATAAGGGCCAAAAGACCTTTTGGTACTTCTCTGCTAATATCATGTTATGTTAGCAGGTTTTGATGCAGCTGACTTCTGACCATTGTTTCAGTAAAATCTGACATGTATAGCAACTTTTCCGTAACTGAAAACCTATTTCCTTTTGCTTGGTTTTCCGTTATTGATTTTTTTAAATTTGTTTAAAAAAAAATGTATGTTCATATATATACTATAGAGATATGACTCTTACAATCTTGACGTATGTACACACACACACACACACACACACACACACACACATATATATATATATATATATATATATATATATATATATATATATATATATATATATATATATATATATATATATATATATATTATATATGTTATATGTAAACAATCCTCTGATGCTACCGGTTGGTGGCATTGAGCGAAATAAAGGTCAGATGCACTTAATACGTCTTACACAGACAGTATCTTTCGTGCATCTAGGAAAAATATCGAAGCGCACATTCGGCTGTGAGGGGTTATTCATAATCGTACGAGACATGGGGTCTGGGGGTGGGTGGGGGGGGGGGGGGAGAGCAATTGCCCCCATAGTGCTGGAGCAAAACCTCAAATTCGGGAAAAAATTATAGAGATATTCGGGCAAAATGTGCTAACATGAAACCTTTTCATCATGTATTTACATCATTCAAAATTAGTTGTAATCCATGAAAAAATGTGTAGTGATTCGTTTAAAATCCTATATTATAGCTGTTTGGAAGTAATGCTAGTATGAATAAATCTTGTTATTCAGATTCGTGCATTTTTTGTTTAATTCGGACAAATGCTAGTCTGCCCCCATACGTCTATGACGTTATATACGTTGGTTTGTAACGATACTTTCATCTTCGTCACTTTAAATTGGTGTTAAAGTCATTAAATTTAAGAACACGTCACAATGTTTACATCTTACGACACGACTAAAACACATTCTATTGACATCCAATAGCCGATGATTAATTAATCAATGTGCTCTAGTTGTGTCGCTGGGATTTATCTCAGTCGGTTGAGTGTTCGCTTGACGTTCTTGCGTCGCAGGATCGAACCACCTCGGTGGATCCATTCTGCTGATTGGGTTTTTTCTCTGGACAAAGGCCGTGGTATGTGTGTGTGGGAAAATGCATATAAAAGATCCTTTGCTGCATTAAGAAAAATGTAGCTGGTTTCCTCTGATGACTATGTGTCAGAATGACCAAATGTTTGACATCCAATAGCCGATGATTAATTAATCGATGTGCTCCAGTGGTGTCGTTAAACAGAACAATTTTCTTCGTTAAACAAAACAATGATCAAATAGCTGGCGGTTATTAAATCGATATTTTATAACTGCCTCGATGGCCAAGTGGTAAGGCGTCGGTCTCGTAAACCGAAGATCCAGGGTTCAATCCCCTGTCGGGGCTTTCATTTTTTTTTTTTTTTTTTCTAGGATCGATCCCCGTCGGTGGGCCCATTAGGCTATTTCTCGTTCCAGCTAGTGGTATATGACGGGTATATCAAAGGCCGTGGCATGTGTTATCCTGTCTGTCGGATGGTGCATATACAATATCCCTGGCTTGTAACAACAACAAAAAATTAACGGGTTTTCTCTCTAGCACTATATGTCAAAATTACCAAATGTTTGACATTCAGTAGTCGATGATATAGAGAATACTACATGAGTGGCTGTTAGATACCGTTTATCTTACAACGAGTTGTTTTAAAACGTATCTAATGAGCGAAAGTGAATTGGATACGATTTTAAACAACGAGCTGTAAGTTAAATAGTATCAAACGGACACGAATGTTGTATTCGATTTCCAACGAAAACCTATTTACGGCCCTTGCGCTTATAGTTATCTTGTGCGTCAAAGACAAGTCAATTTCAAGTTATCTTGTGCGTCACAGACAAGTCACTTTCAAGTTATCTTGTGCGTCACAGACAAGTCACTTTCAAGTTATCTTGTGCGTCACAGACAATTCACTATTAGATCATCTTGTAGTCACGGAGTGATCGATTCGACCGTTCTTTTGGTTTTTTCGTGGGATGGTATGGCATTGATGACCTGGATCCCGTTTCACGAAGCGATCTTAGCCCTAAGATCAATTTAAGTGCATAGGGTAGCTATGCGCTTAAGGTAATCTTATTGCTAAGATCGCTTTGTGGAACGGGGCCCTGGTCATCGGCTAGGAGCAGCCAATCGTATGTCTTTCAAATGTTAACGCACAGATATGTGTTAACAAGTAAAATAACGAATGATGTTTTCACTAACGGGTGTGTAAGAATATTAAATCAATGTGCTTTAGCTCTAGGCGTCGTTAAACAAAACAAAACTTTAATTTTCTTAATCCAGTTTGGATTATTTAATATATTTCATTTCAACTTATGTTTGTGCGTATATCCAATTAATGTTCAAGCACGCTGTCCTTGGCACATACCTCAGCTATCTGGGCTGTCTGTCTAGGGCAGTGGGTTAGCTGTTAGTTGGTTAGTGGTTAGTGAAAGACAAGAGGGTGTAGTGACCCACTGAGCCCTTAAGAACTCGCTCTGGGTTGGAGCCGGTACCGAGTTGCGAACCATGTACCTACCAGGATGTAGTTCCACTGCGCCACCGAGGTCGGTTATTTTATATAAACAAAGAAATGAACAAGGTGTGACAGTGCCTTTAAAATTGGTAATTACTGTCAACGTAATTCTGCAATCGATCCATTTAAAAAAGTGATCCATTACTTTTCTTTGGTCTATTTTAAAAGCCTGGGTATCATCAATTTCACTTGATATTTGTGAAGCTCGTTTAACGTATTAACGCATTTCGATCTGCAAAAAGCCGGGAGTAATGCGCTAGAAATGTCATTCGCTGAAAGTGAATCGAGGAGTTGGCGTCACAAACGGGAAATTACCCAGTTAAATGGACTCGGTACACCTGGAAAATAGCCTTTGTTTTAGAGGCGTGGGGCTATGGTTTTATAAGGCGGTAAAAGTGAAAGTGAAAGTTATTTTTTAATTTTTTATTTAAAGTTTTTTATTTTCATTTTTGGTCACATTTCCACACAGTATATATCTTTTTATACATACATACACTTAGTTAATATAAAATACAACAACAAACCTCTTGCCAACACGTCATTGAACCTCACTCAGTACTAAACACTCAAAATGTCTTATACTTATACATGTATATATATGGTAATAAATACTTAGATACTGTCAGTGGTGGATGACGTCAGAGATATTTATTCGAACAACTTATGGTATACACTCAATCTTTTAATAAATTCACCGGCCTCGGTGTCGTCGTGGCAGGCCATCGGTCTACAGGCTGGTAGGTACTGGGTTCGGATCCCAGTCGAGGCATGGGATTTTTAATCCAGATACCGACTCCAAACCCTGAGTGAGTGCTCCGCAAGGCTCAGTGGGTAGGTGTAAACCACTTGCACCGACCAGTGATCCATAACTGGTTCAACAAAGGCCATGGTTTGTGCTATCCTGCCTGTGGGAAGCGCAAATAAAAGATCCCTTGCTGCTAATCGGAAGAGTAGCCCATGTAGTGGCGACAGCGGGTTTCCTCTCAAAATCTGTTTGGTCCTTAACCATATGTCTGACACCAAATAACCGTAAATAAAATGTGTTGAGTGCGTCGTTAAATAAAATATTACTTTCTTTCTTTAATAAATTCATTATATTGCATTTTATTGGAATACATTTTTTTTTCTAATATATAATAAGAATGTATATGAATTATTAATATTTTAATATCTAGTGATTTGTTCAGAAATTTTGAACTATATATAAATTGCTTTGTCAAAAGAGCAATAATGTCAATTATGATATTGTTTTTTGAGAAGCCAAGAAGAAAACTGATACGAGAGAAGATAACTCTTGTCTGCAGCTTCTTTTATCCATTGCTCGACTTGTTTAATTAAATTTCGGACGTGTACACAATCAAAATATAAATGCGTATACGTTTCAATAGACGCATTACAGAAGCTACAGTTTGGGCTGCTTATCACTCTAATATTATAGAGAAACTGATTTGTAGGCAGAATTCTTTGAATTATTCTATATTGGAACCATCTTAAAGGGGTACACCCTAGTTACGGCTAGTTGTTAACCATTACGGCGTTGTTTTTCGCTATTAAACCCATTTTTTTACAAATAAAATTGCACTTTACTTACCGTTTTTTGGTAATCCTGGTAATCCTGGTTTTTGTAATACCACAAAATGCATTTTTCTTATTTCTTAAAAACGTACGCATGTTTGAGAAAAAACCGTTGAGCAGACAAGGTCTAATCTATTTTTAGACGGGATATTTCCATTTCAATGTCACAGACGTTGGTATACCACCTGACCGTTATCATTTTGGTTCGGTTTGTTTTCTCGTGCACGGTTCGCGCAATCAACATCCGATTTGTTGTTGTTCATTTGTGAGATTTTTCTTCACAGTTCGTGAACATTTTCAGTAACAATAAAGTTAAGACAAGTAAGTGTCTCAATACAAAACGTTACAAACCCTTAAAACAAATAATTTTGCTAAGTTTTACGATATCTGGAGAGGGGATACAACCAGGACAGAACAGTTGGAACATGTCCAGGAGAGGTGAAAAGAACGCACCCCAAGTTTGTGCGCACTCTGTGAAATTTGTCGTGATGTAGGCATTGTTGTGCTTCGAGCGACATCTACCGGTGACATCAGAATACTAACTTTCAAAATGATTTCAAGCAATTGGACATGGGGATTCCCATGGTATTTAATGGATATAAAACCTGCTTTTTCACTCCATTTGATAAAAACGTGATGTAAGTGTGTTACAGGTTTGTAGATTAACCAAATTATAATTTATTTTCGCTGGATGGAACTAGGGTGTGCGGCTTTAATTTGGTATCCTTAGATATATTGAACACATTGCTGTTGATACTGTTCCACCAATTGTATTCTTGTTCAAAATTTTATTATCTTTCCCATTTAGATATATGTTTTGATCCATGTTTGTTTTGCATTATGGTATTTATATACAAAATAGAAAGTCAGCTGAAAGTGGTTTGGTGGATAAAAATGGCCATGTATGTAATATTGCAGCCTTTAGCCTTTCAAATGTGGTAAATGGTGGATGAAAGCAAAAAAAATCACTAAATCCATCATATTTAAATAAGTTGCCATCTGGGTCATACATATCATGTACGTTTGTTATGCCTATTATATTCCAATTCTGGTAATAAACACTTTTGTCACCAATTTTAATTATGGAGTTGAACCACAGTGGTTCGGAACTTACATCATTTTCGTTAAATTCCACTTTCTTTTTGAATAATGCTAATATATTGAATACCTGTTTCCAGAACATATTTGTAAATTTTTTCCCACACAGTTTATGGTAATCATCTCCTATATTAGTAAATACAATATTTTTCTTTGGGAGGTGACATCTAAGGATATGATACCATAATGAATCATGTCCATTTATTGCTCTTCTTATCCATGCTAATTTTAAGGAATTCATAAAATATTCTAAGTTTACCATTTTTAAACCACCATTTTCTATATTCTGCATTAGCGAATTCCGAGAAATTCTATCTATGGAACTCTTCCAAATATATGAATAAAAGATCTGGATTGGGGATACTGAGAATAAGGTGAACAAGTTTAGATACAGCCAAGGATTTGACGACGTAATTCTACCCAGCATAGTAAGATGATGTTTAGACCAGGTATTCAGTAACTTTGAAATCTCTTCAATTTTGTCAGTGTAATTTAATTGTACAATTTGATTTAACTGGACACTAAATTTAATTCCCAAGACGGTAAACTTCTTTTGTGACCATTTTAAGTTTTTATCTTTACATAGATTATGAGTATTATTTGAATTTGACCCAATCCAAATAGCAATAGTTTTTTCAATATTTGGTTTCAATCCTGAGAATTTAGAAAATTGATCTGTTAAGTTTAATGTTTTCCTTAGTGAAGCTTCTGTCCCGTCGACTGTTATAGCTGTATCGTCTACATACTGCATTATTTTATATTCTCTTTTTTCTATTACTATTCCTTTAATTGACTCCTCCTTTCTAAACAAGTTTCCCATGATCTCAGCGCACAATATAAAAAGATATGGTGCTATTGGGTCCCCCTGTCTACATCCCCATCCCTACTGAATTTTTGTTAGTAAAAACGACATTTTGAATTACAGTAAACATACAGTCCTTATTTCATATATTGACCCATTTTATAATGTCCTCGCCATAGTTAATTTTTTTTTTAGGGTTTTGTTGATAAATCCCCAAGATACTGAATCAAAAACTTTCTCAAAATCTACTAACAAAAGGAGTGCGGGAATATTATTTTCACTAGTGTAATTTATCAGGTCATATAATAATCCGGTATTTTCGGCTATACACATGCCTTGTAGGAAACCCTTTTGATTTTCATGAATTAATTTATCTATAGATTGTTTTATTCTATTGGCTATACAGCCAGAAATGATTTTATAAGTGGTATTTAGTAAAGATATTGGGCTTCAGTTTTTTTTAGAACATCACGGGGTTTGTTTTCTTTTGGCAAACAGAGTAATGATGCCTTGTTTTTGAGTTATTGACAGCTCGCCAATTCAAACGAATGAATAATGCTTCAAAGTAAAAAATTTCCAACTTCCTGTCAAAAGAATTTTTAAAATTCGACTGTGAACCCATGTGGCCCCGGCGTTTTATTATTTTTCATATTTTTTAATACATACAATACCTCACTTGCTGTTATTTGACCTGCATATTCGCTAACATTTTCAACTTTGGGAATATTTGTATTTCTAAAAACCTCATCTAAATCAATATCTATTAGATATTCTTCCTGTGACATATATAGTTTCGAGTAGTACGATCCGGCTTCTTCCAATAGTTGATGTTGTTTGATAATAATGTTACTATTCTCACAAACAAGTTGGGTTATAGTTTTATTTACATAGTTTCTTTTTTCTATATTTTAAAAATATTTTGATGGCTTTTCTCCGTCTTCTATCCACCTAGCTCGGCTTCTTAAAATTAAACCCTTCATATACTCTTTTCTATTTAATTCCTCCTGGGTTTTTTTCTCCCAACCATTCAACAAATATCTTTGATTCAGGATTTTTATCCACTAACTCAGTTAAAAAATTAATTCGATGTTCCAGTTGTTTTCTTTATTCCTTTTCCTTTTTAAGAGCTGCACTAAAACTGATTGACATGCCCCTAATTTTTGTAAGGAGGATTTCCAAAAATAGATGGTCATTTATCGTAAAGGAAATGAGATGTGGGTCTGCAGACAACAGGTAATTTCTGTCATAGGGAACTAATGCATACTCCTCTATTACTGTATAAATAACCGATTTCACGCGTTCGACATACTGAGTATTATTTAATAGGGAGTTGTTACATTTCCAAAAACCTTTGCCTTTAGTAAAGTCAGAAAGGTTTATTAAGATCTCTATGGCATTATGGTCTGTTTTATATCCGGGAACAATATTACTTTTTACGATACAAGATAATAATTCTTCCGTTACCAGGACAAAATCCAGCCTTGCTTTTTTAATGGTGATTTCCTTGACCGTGTGTATCGTCTACTTTCTGGGTTATTTATTCTCTATGGATCACATAAATTAAATTTATTCATAATTGTTAGTATCTCATTACGGGCCTGAGGGTTATTTCTATGTTTATAGTTATAAGTATCCAACTCTTGGTCAAGCACAAGATTGAAATCCCCACAGACAATATTAAATTCATTATCAAATACTTCAATAAATTCAGAAACAGTTTTATAGAATGTCTTTGTTTGGGCCATATATATTTACAATAGTTAATCTGTAGAAGCTCGTTTCTATTTCGATAACTAATAAATTGCCCTTATCGTCACATTTTGTTCTACCCAATTTATATTCGAAGTTAGACTTAAAAAGAATTGCTACTCCCCTGGAGCTGCTATTAAACGAATTAGTAAGGCATTCATAACCACATTGTGCTCTGATATATGCTTTTTGACTGTTTTCGAAATGTGTATCTTGTAAACAAAAAATGGAACAGTCCAATTTTCTAAGATAATTAAAAACATCTCTGCGTGTATCCAGGTCACCAAGTCCCTGTCAGTTCATTGAAAGGATTTTAAGAGCCATGGCTAACTTTATTTAGAGACATGGATACAGAGTCTTTATCTGAATATAGGCTATACTTGTAAAAGTGGGGTAGTGTTTCAGTGAACAGAGTGTGTATGACCATTTTGATTTTGAAGTCACATGAGATCTCAGACGTGTTGGCATGAAATACTACTATGTGTACATAAATAAAATATTTGTTTATGTGAAAATGGGGAAACCCCCAGCATAAATGCATAAATCAAGCTAATTCTCACCCAGTGTCTGGAGAATTAAACAATACCATATTTTGGTATTAAAAATTACCGCTATCCTTGTGATAGTGAAAGTTGATTTATTAATCATCGGCTATTGGATGTCAAATATTTGGTAATTTTGAGATATAGTCTTTGAGAGAATAGAATAGAATAATAGAATAATGTTTGTATTTAACGACGCACTCGACACATTTTGGACCGGCCTCGGTGGCGTCGTGGCAGGACATCGGTCTACAGGCTGGTAGGTAATGGATTCGGATCCCAGTCGAGGCATGGGATTGTTAATCCAAATACCGACTCCAAACCCTGAGTGAGTGCTCCGCAAGGTTCAATGGGTAGGTGTAAACCACTTGCACCGACCAGTGATCCATAACTGGTTCAACAAATGCCATGGTTTGTGCTATCCTGCCTGTGGGAAGCGCAAATAAAAGATCCCTTGCTGCCGTAAAAAGAGTAGCCTATGTGGCGACAGCGGGTTTCCTCTAAAAACAGTGTCAGAATGACCATATGTTTGACGACCAATAGCCGATGATAAGATAAAAAATCAATGTGCTCTAGTGGCGTCGTTAAATAAAACAAACTTTTTTTTTTCGACACATTTTATTTACGGTTTTATGGCGTCAGACATATGGTTAACGACCATACATATATTGAGATAGAAAACCCGCTGTCGCCATTTCACGGGCTACACTTTTATCGATTAGCAGCAAGGGATATTTTATATGCACCATCCCACAGACAGGATAGTGCATACCACGGCCTTTGTCACACCACTTGTGGAGGACTGGCTGGAACGAGAAATAACCCAATGGGCCCACCGACGGGGGACGATCCCAAACCGACCGCGCACCTACGAGCGCTTTACCACTGGGCAACGTCCTGCACGACGCAACATTAATGTAACACCATCGGCCGTTTGAAATTCCCTGTTTAGACTTTTTTTCTTTTTTTCTTAAAGGTCACTTTTGTTAATTAATTAATATTTTTTGGTAGTACTGACAAAACAAATTCGTCTGGAAAATGTTATGGAAAATGCCGTAGGCACATGTTTTCCACAGCATTTATTTATTTAATTTTTTGTTTGTTTATTATTATTATTATTATTATTTTATTTTTTATTTTTTTTTGCCGTGGTAATGTAATTGCTCGGATATATATAGACATTTGATTTGTCCCGACAAGTAGTGAAGGAAGGACGGAAGAAAACGTTTTATTTAACAACGCAATTAACACATTTTAGTTACGGTTATATGGCGTCGGACATATGGTTAAGGACCACACAGATACTGAGGGAAGAAACACGCTGTCGCAACTTCATTGGCTACTCGTTCCGATTAGCAGCAAGAAATCTTTTATATGCACCATCATATAGACAGAGTAGTATACATACCACGGACGTTGATATGCCAGTCGTGGTGCACTGGGTGGAACGAGAAATAGCCCAATGGGTCCACCTACGGGGATTGGTCCCAGATCGACCGCGCATCGAGCGATCGCTTTACCACTGAGCTACGTCCTATCCCGTGATTGAGCCATATACTAGACACCAAACTGTCGTAGTTGTCAATATTCTGAGGTGTCGTTAAGTAGATATCCCTCTCCTTTCCATAAGTAGTGTATCAAAAGTCGCGGTATGTGCAGCCCAACACGCGGCGTGTTGAGGCGGCAAAGCGCTGGCGAAGACATTGACTGGTACCATCGTCTTCTATCATATCAAACCTAACGTTGGGCGCAAAAACCAGTCTAGTGAGCGACTGCTAAGGTCTCACTACACAGATGTCATCTGCCATTGAAACCCATGTTAAATTGTCCAACTTCAAACGAAGATTGCCAATAGAATGGGTTCTTGATGGTACTAACAACATACACCATTGCGAATATACATTATGTAAACATTTATTTTCACTCCAAAATTGAGAACATTTCCGTCTCAGTTTTTGTGTGCTATATTACCGCATCTGGCTGCAGTACTGGTCCGAACAGGTGGTTCATTAACCGATTCACTCCGGTGTCTCTTGCACTATACACCCATGTCCCAAAAGGTCAATGTACAATATTACAAAATAACATGGGCAAAATACAGCGAGAAGGATTACATACATATTGTTTTAATTCTTTCCCAATTCCTAGACGTGAATATGTGAACCACAACTACTGTCACAGTTAGGAACTATAGTGGATGAATGAACTCTCAGCCGCGAGTGATCTGTATAGTGAGACCTAACCATCTGGAAAACTCTTCTTATTGCTAATAAACTGCAGCGTGTTCAGAAGGTGATGATGATGATGATGATGATGGTGATGATGGTGATGATGGTGGTGGTGGTGGTGATGGTGGTGGTGGTGGTGATGATGGTGGTGGTGGTGATGGTGGTGATGGTGGTGATGGTGGAGGTGGTGGTGATGATGGTGATGATGGTGATGGTGGTGATGGTGGAGGTGGTGATGATGATGATGATGGTGGTGGTGGTGATGATGGTGATGATGGTGGTGGTGGTGGTGATGGTGGTGATGGTGGATGTGGTGGTGATGATGATGATGATGGTGATGGTGGTGATGGTGGAGGTGGTGGTGATGATGGTGATGGTGGTGATGGTGGTGGTGGTGGTGATGGTGGTGATGATGGTGATGATGGTGGTGGTGGTGGTGGTGATGGTGGTGGCGGGTGGTGGTGGTGATGGTGATTATGATGACGATGACGATGAGTATCATGGTGGTGATGATGATGATGATGGTGATGATGATGGTGGTGATGATGATGGTGATAGTGATGGTGGTGGCGGTGGTGATGATGATGACGATGATGATGAGTATTATGATGATGGTGATGATGATGATGATGATGATAATGATGATGCCGATGATAATAAAGATGGTGATGATGATGATGGTGATGGTGATGATGGTGGTGGTGGTGATGATGATGATGATGACGATGATGAGTATAGTGATGGTGATGATGACGATGACGATGATGGTGATGATAATGATGATGGTGATGATGATGATGATGGTGGTGGTGGTGATGATAATAATGATGATGATGATGATGGGGATGATGGTGGTGGTGGTGATGACGATGATGGTGATTGTGATGATGATGATGATTATGGTGATGATAATGATGGTGGTGATGATGGTGATGATGATGACGATGATGGTGATGATGGTGATGATTGTGGTGATGATGATGGTGACGATGAGGATGTGATGAGGATGATTGTGATGATGATGATGGTGACGATGATGATGATGGTGATGAGGATGATGTGATGATGATGATGAGGATGATGGTGATGGTGGATGTGGTGGTGATGATAATAATGATGATGATGATGGTAATGATGATTGTGATGATTATGGTGGTGGTGATGATGATGATGATGATGTAATAATGACGATGACGTTGATGATGATTATAGCACATGTATTTTATAATGTACAACCTCACCAGTAACATGTCACACAAAACAAGTAATACATTAATCAGATTATTTAAATTATATATGTTTTAGTTAAATAAAAAAATAAAATAATAATAATAAAAACCAGAAAACAAAACAAAAACAAAACAAAAACAAACAAAACAAATCTCCCGAGAAACACACTTCAAAGCGCAACATCAACATCATCAACAACAGTAAAAAAAAACCCCACCTCATCATCTTGTTATATAATCATCTTTATTCAAATGAACAAAAACATATTGACAACCAAACGCTTATAAGCCACAAAACGGTGTCCACCGGACATTATACCCATGGCGATAAGGCATTCGTACAAGCTTATATGCCACAAAACGGTGTCCACCGAATATTATACCCATGGCGATAAGGCTTTCGTACAAGCTTATATGCCACAAAACGGTGTCCACCGGATATTATACCCATGGCGATACGGTTTTCGTACAAGCTGGAATGTCGCAAGTCTCGATCTGCGAAAAATAGCCGAATCGAGACCTGGCATGCTCTTTGAATTCTATTCCACAAAATGGCTTCCCAAAGGCGATTGGGTCGCGACAGTAGTTCGCCATTCCGGTCGACTCCAGCTCTTCCTTCATCCGCGACGTGTCTTGCATTACCCAGGACCACTGAAGACAGACCAGTCCTGACATCGTCACGTTCTTAGTCCCTGTATAGACCGCCCTCCCGTCGCCGTTAACTACGTAGCAATCACTGGAGTCTGCGATAAATAATTCCGCTAAACAAAAATAAAAATAAATTGATTCTGCTAAACAGAAATAAAAACATTTGATTCTGCTAAACAGAAATAAAAACATTTGATTCTGCTAAACAGAAATAAAAACATTTGATTCTGCTAAACGGAAATAAAAACATTTTATTCTGATAAACAAAATTGAAAACAAATTTATTCTGATAAACTGAAATAAAAATAAATTGATTCCTATAAACAGATATAAACAGAAATTGATTTCGCAAAACAGAAATAAAAATAAATTGATTCTAATAAAAAGAAATAAAACAAATTGATATGATCACTGAAATAAAACAATTTGACTCTAATAAACAAAAACACATTTATTCTAATAAACAAAATAAATTGGTTCTGATAAAGAAAAACAAATTGATTCCTCTGCACAAAAATAAAAACAAACATATTCTGCTAAACAGAAATAAAAACAATTTGATTCTGATCAAAACAAATTGATTCTGATAAATAAAAACAAATTGATTCCTTTGAACAGAAATAAAAATAAATTGATTCGGATAAACAGAAGTAAAACCAAACTGACACCACTAGAACTTAATTAATTGATCATGAGCTATTGGGTGTGACATATTTGGTAATTCTGATACATAGTGTTTTTATTTTTTTTTTTTATTGTTTACCGGCACCACTAGAGCATGTTGATTAATTAATCATCGGCTAGTGGATGTCAAACATTCAGTAATTCTGGGCAAACCCGCTACATGTTTTCATTAGCAACAAGCTGCTATTTCTCGTTCCAGCCAGTGCACCACGACTGGTATATCAAAGGCCATGCTATGTGCTATCCTGTCTGTGGGGTGGTGCATATAAAGCATCCCTTGCTACTAATGGAAAAATGTAGCGGGTTTCCTCTCTGAGAAAATGTGAAAATTACCAATGTCTGACATCCAATACCCGATGATTAGATGATTAATAAATCTATGTGCTCTAGTGGTGTCGTTAAACAAAACAAACTTTAACTTTATTGTTGAGACGGGAGGTTCAATCCTACGACACAGAAATGATCGAGTTAGAACGGATCCTTGTACGAGAGAAAGACCAAGAGACATCAATAGAGAAATAGCACCGAACGCGCGTCTGTATCTAATCATGAAAATAACACATTATAATTATCCAATAAAATAATTATGTTCCATCATTGGCGCCCAAAAATATTTAATTACAATAGCACGTTCTTTTCAGAATTTTTTTTAAAATGTGTGCACATTCTACGTCAAACATGATTTTAGTGAATGAGGCGTCACGTTATAAATTAAAGTCGCATACCCTAGATTCAGCCCATGAAAATAGACACTAAGTTTAGTTAATCTACAAACTTTTAACACATTTGGATAAGGTTATAATAGAGTGAAACTAAAGTCTGTGATGTTTAAATGGGGGAAATATCGTCTAAAAATAACTAAAGCTTAACTCGATAACCATTACTTCTCAGACGAACGTGCGTGTTTTAGAATTATGAAAAAAATGAATTTTGGGGTAATACAAAAACGTGGATGACCAGAACCACATCAGGTGTACAAAAAATAATATTCTAAATAATAAAATGAAAGTATTTCTAATTGAAATTATCACAAAAACGGCTTTAATAGCCAAAAAAATGCGGCTTAGTGTTTAAAGATTAGGTTCTGTGACTTTAACATGTCGGTGCGAGTTACTGTAAATCATAAAATATTAGCGATTTTAAAATTTAGCAAATTAAAATAAATGACATATTAGCGACAGAAAACTTTAGCGAGGTCGTCATATCAGAAACTAAAACAAAAACGAATAAGCTTAAGTTGTAGGACCAGCTGAAATAATAGTTTTGACAAACCTCGACGTTACAGCGTAGAAACAACTTGAATTTAGTAGAAAATTGCAGTAATGTGCATGTTGACTAACTAGTGTCGTTTCCTATCATTTGGTTTAATCAACAGCATATAACCATTGTTGCGAGTTAAGTTAATCACAAACAGAAAGAAAGAAAGAAATGTTTTATTTAACGACGCACTCAACACATTTTATTTACGGTTATATGGCGTCAGACATATGGTTAAGGACCACACAGATTTTGAGAGGAAACCCGCTGTCGATACTACATGGGCTACTCTTCCGATTAGCAGCAAGAGATCTTTTATTTGCGCTTCCCACAGGCAGGATAGCACAAACCATGGCCTTTGTTGAACCAGTTATGGATCACTGGTCGGTGCAAATGGTTTACACCTACCCATTGAGCCTTGCGGGGCACTCATTCAAGGTTTCTGGATAAAAAATCCCATGCCTCGACTGGGATCCGAACCCAGTACCTACCGGCCTGCCACGACGCCACCGAGGCCGGTTTAATCACAAACAAGACAATTGCACACATTTTTGTTAAAACTGCCTGTTGTATGTATCTTTAAAGGGACATTCCTGAGTTTGCTGCACTTTTTAAGATGTTATCGACTAACAAAGACTTTTTAACGATTGTAATTACATATCAACTATATTTTTCTGCATAAAATATTAGTGTTTTTGATCGTTCTAGTATTTGTACTAGTTTAAATTTCATTTGTATTTCCTAAAAATAAAAAATAAATCGTACGTACGAAATTATTTGAAGACAAAATCCAGGTTTGGCTTCTTACAAATATTAAGACGACCAGAAGCACATTGAATATACAGACACTGACATTCTAAACAAGAAAATATATTTAATATGTAAGTTTAATCATAGAAATATTGTATTAGTCGGCAACATCTTACAATGCAGCAAACTCGGGAATTTCCCTTTAAATTTAGCGTCAAGAAATACTAGCGTCTTGTATGACCTCGCTAAATTCGTTAATATTTTATGCTCGCTAACATTTCCCGATTTACAGTATGCTTCATATGAAGGCTTTCGGTCGAATGTTTGACTTATTAGCATGACCTTGGTGCAACAGTTACTGTACATCAAGAGTCAACCTTGACTGAAATCAATATGTGAACAGGTTTTTTAAAATATAGTTTTTAATTTTGTCTGCAAGGACATGAGGTGTAGCCCGGTGCGTGAAAGGTCGGAGGATCGACCGCCGTCTTGAGAATCAAACAAAGTGGTTTTTGAGTCCCGTAACAAAAGCTGTGGTATGTACTGTCTACGACTGGCCTATCAAACACAGGCGTGATATCTAACAGACGCGGATCAGGAGGCCCACCTCCTCACCTCAAGTTATAATTTTATTATATATTAATTTTCATTTTTTTACGATCCCCTACAAACCTCCCTCAAAGTTCATAGGCATTCCGCCTCTCGACATTGGGGTCCCATAAATGGATTTTCTGGATACGTCACTGTCTAATCTGTGATAAAATACTTGATAATAAACCTTTCATTAAAAAATAAGATTAACCACGTATGTATGTATGTATGTATGCATGTATGTATGTATGTATGTATGTATGTATGTATGTATGTATGTATGTATGTATCTATCTATCTAGGTAGGTAGGTAGGTAAGTAGGTATCATTTTATAAAATTAATAGTTTTAAAAAACAAACAAGTTTGACTGGGGGGTATTTTAATTTAATATATTCTCTATATTGAAATTAACTTTCATAATATGCGATGTATGAATGTACATATATGTATGTTTATGTGTATGAATATATACATGTATTTTTGTACGGTTCAACAACCTTGACACTGTCAACTGATCTGGGGGCAATAAACTCATTAAAAAAAAAATGGGTGACGTCATTTAAATATACTTCGCCCATAAAATGGTTTGAACAATATTTCTGTAAAGTCCTTACTCGCTTGAAATGCCAGTACTGTTCTATTGACATACGTGTACGCATTCAAACGAGGGGCTTGGGATCGATCCCCGGCAGTGGGCCAATTGGGCTATTTCTCGCTCCAGCCAGTTTACCGTGATTGGTACATCAAACACCGTGGTATGTGCTGTCCTGTCTATGGCATGGTGCATATGAAAGATCCCTTGCATCTAATCGAAAAGAGTAGCCCATGAAGTGGCGACAGCAGGTTTCCTCTCTCAATATCTGTGTGGTCCTTAACCGTAAATAAAATGTGTTGCGTGCGTCGTTTAAAAAAAAAAATCCTTGCTTCCTACAAGCGAGGAGCGGACGTAGCCCAGTGGTAAAGCGCTCGCTTGATGCGCTGTCGGTCTACGATCGATCCCTGTCTGTGGGCCCGTTGGACTATCTCTCGTTCCAGCCAGTGCACCACGACTGATATATCAATAAATAAAGTTTGTTTTGTTTAACTACACCACTAGAGCACATTGATTTATCAATCATCGATTATTGGATGTCAAACATATGGTCATTTTGACACAATCATAGAGAGGAAACCCGCTACATTTTTCCTAATGCAGCAAGGGATCTTTTATATGCACTTCCCCACAGACAAGAAAACACATACCACGGCCTTTGATCAGTCGTGGTGCACTGGTTGGAACAAGAAAAGAAAACATTCAATTGAATGGATCCACCGAGGTGGTTAGATCCTGAGACGCAAGCACCTCAGGTGAGCACTCAACAGACTGAGTTAAAATGTGGTTCTTTCTACGTCCGGAAATAGTTACATTACCCTATATATAGCTGGTATTCAAAACTTGTGGCACCATGTTTCAATCGTTTTTCAACCGAAATAGTCCAACAAATGGACACACAAACCAAAAATATATAACCTACCATCTCACTAAATCCCGATTGAAGTATTAAAGGGGCATTCCTGAGTTTGCTGCAATTTTAAAAGACTAAAAGATACTTTTTAACGATTGTAATTACGTATCGAATATATTGTTCTGCATAAAATATTAGTGGCTGTATATTAAACGTGTTTCTGATCGTTTTAATGTTTGTACAAGGTTAAATTTCATTCTATTTCCCAAAAAGATTTTTTTCGTACGTACGAAATTATTTCAAAGACAAAATCCAGTTTGGGCTTCTTACAAATATTTAGATGACCAGAAACACATTGAATATACAGACACTGGTATTCTAAACACAAAAATATATTTAATATGTAAGCTTAATCGTAGAAATATTTTATTAGCCGGAAACATCTTACAATGCAGCACACTCGGGAATGTCCCTTTAACAAAATAAATCATCCAATGACAACATTCAAAACTTTCCCCGCCATTTTAAATTTGCTAAATATAGGGAAGCAGCTCGCCATACACTTTAAGAAAAATATTGACTTAATATTTGCTCTGCACTATTTATTTTATTTATTTCAACTTATGTTAGTGCTTATATCCATTTAAGGTTCAAGCACGCTGTCCTGGGTTCACGCCTCAACTATCTGGGCTATCTGTCCATGACAGTGAGTTAGTTGTTAGTTGGTTAGTGGTTAGTTAGAGAGAAGCGGAGAAGAGGGTGTAGTGGCTTTACACCTACCCGTTGAACCCTTATGAACTCGCTCTGGGTTGGAGCCGGTACCGGGTTGCGAACCCTGTAACTACCAGCCTGTAGTCCGATGGCTTAACCACTGCGCCACTGAGGCCGGTTGTCCTGCATTAACCTTTGCCTACTCTAATCTCTGACGAAGATAACCCAGTAACAGTGAAATAATACAATTGTGTTGTTATCTTCTGAATGTAACTGCAGCAAATCGGATCTTAATGAGTACAATATCAAGTTTATATCCGACGTAAAGGGTATATGCTTGCAAATCAAATGCCATAGACGACAATAGTAACAAATATAGCTAAAACTCCTACCTGCAACATATACACAACGGATATAAATACTATCACCCCTCACCCTTAAAGGGACACACCCTAGTTACGTGTATTTGTTAACCATTACGGCGTTGTTTTTCGCTATTAAACCCCATTTTTCACAAATAAAATTGCACTTTACTTACATTTTATTATTTAGAATACACATTTCCATTCACCTCAAGGGCTTTTTGGTAATCCTGATGTTTGTAAAACCACGAAATGCATTTTTTGTATTTTTTCACAAAACGTGTTGTCGAGAAAAAACCGTTAAGCAAGCGAGGTCCAATCTATCTTTAATGTCACAGACGTTGGTATATCACGTGACCGTTATCATTTTGGTTCGGTTTGTTTTCTCGTGCACGGTTCGCGCAATCAACATCCGATTTGTTGTTGTTCATTTGTGAGATTTTTCTTCACAGTTCGTGAACATTTTCAGAAACAATAAAGTTCAGACAAGTAAGTGTCTCAATACAAAACGTTACAAACCCTTAAAACCAATAATTTTGCTAAGTCTTACGATATCTGGAGAGGGGATACAACCAGGACAGAACAGTTGGAACAGGAGAGGTGAAACGAACGCACCCCAAGTCTGTGAAATTTGTCGTGACGTAGGCATTGTTGTGCTTCGAGCGACATCTACCGGTGACATCAGAATACTAACTTTCAAAATTATTTCAATCAATTGGGCCATTGGGATTCCCATGGTATTTATCGATATAAAACCTGCTTTTTCACTCCATTTGATACAAACGTGATCTAAGTGTGTTACAGGTTTGTAGATTAACCAAATTATAATTTATTTTCGCTGGATGGAACTAGGGTGTGCGGCTTTAAATTGAATCAGAGAAGATTGGGGGTCAACGGATAACGGGTAGCGTCTATGACTACACTAGTTCCACACAATATTTGAGTACTGTTTTTGCAGGTACTCCATACATGTTTCAAGTACAAGGCTACTTGACACAGTGGTACTAGACGAAATACAATAGCAAAATGTTTTTGCCCAGATGAAAGTTGTTTTGGTTTTTTTTGGGGGGGGGGGGGGGGGGGGGGGGGGGGGGGTTTACAACCAACACACTCACATTTATCACCAATCAGATGCCTTGTGGTATTAACTGCTCTATCGAACGCTGGGTGCACCTCGAACTTTGACCCAGCCGGAAGCCATTTGGTTTAGTACCACCTGTAGGACTTTTCGTCCATTACGTCTTTTATTAGGTATTAATTTCTTTTTGAATTGTTATTTTGTTTTATTTATTTATTTTTCTATTTATTTATATATTTTCCATTGTTTGTTTCTTTGTTTAAATATTTAGTGTAGCATTTTAAATTGCGGCTAGACACCTAAATTATCGTATAAATTATTAAATAATCACAGAACGTGCCACGCCGTTCATATTTAAGTGTGTAAAGTGGATCAGTGTCCATACATGCACGAACGTCAAAAAGCATCACGTTCACGTCTTATAATGTATATAAATAATTCAGCATATAAAATTCTATTAAATAACAATCTAATTCTTTTTTCAATTGTAGTTCGGTCATTATTGCCGAAAGTGATACAAAACTGAGATTATGAATGTTGATGGGTTTTGTTTGTTTGTTTTTGTTTGTTTGTTTTGTTTTTGTTTTTGCTTTGTTTGTTTGTTTTTTGTTTGTTTTTGTGTGTTTTTTTGGGGGGTTGTGGGGGGGGGGGGGTTGTTTTTTGTGTTGTTGTTTTTTTGTGGGTTTTTTGTTGTTTGTTTTTGTTGTTTGGTTGTTGTTTGGGTTTTTTTGTTGGGTTTTTTTTGTTGGGGGGGGGGGGGGGGGGTGTTGTTGTTTTGGATTGTTGTTTTTTAAGTCTATTTCCGAATTGGAATTATTTCATAAGGAAAATAAACTAATTTTGCATTGTGCTTAATACATGTATACATGTATATGAAAATATACTTTTGTTTTACCTTTATAATGTGGCCATCACACGAAAATTAAAATAATATTTATGTCTCATTATGTGTACCCTGTGTGTGCTGTAACCTCTCCGTGGTGCAGAGGTGTAACATTTTCTTTGAGAATAGCCAATACAGCACAAATCCCCTTGTTTTCTTCCAGATACAATTGAAATTTTGAATAAAAGTCAGTATCTATCTGTGATATTTGTATTTTTGCACAATTCTTTACACTGTTTTTATTTAAATCTTGAATTTTTATATTGATGTTGATCATCACTTTATTTGTTTGCATTACCATAGTTTGACACCCAATAGCCGATGTATTTTTCGTTTCATTCATTCATTATATGTCTTAATGGTTATAATATTATAATTTTATTTTGCATAATAATGTTTTCTACTGTTGCAGTGAATATGTTTTACTAAAATAGAATTCATTTAAAATGTGTTTTAATCAAAAACAAAATCAAGCTCTTTTGCAGTTGCTTCTTGGCTATAAAAACAAAATGGATACACCGAAAGTTAAATATTTGTACGTTAATAAACATATTCATGAAATGTCATTCGCATTGATCATATTATTGCTCCACAATGACTGTGTATAATCTTTATAAAATTACCATAATTTCTTACCATATAAATATGATAAAATAAAATATGCAAGTATATATAGAGATTATTATACGAGATTGTGTGTCATACTGATTTTACGAAACGAATGTCAGGATTATTGTATTACAAGAGCGAGAGCAAGGTTAATACATGAATCCTGACACGAGTTTTGTAAAATCAGTACGATTCACACGAGAATGTAATAATTTCTTTATTATCCACATTATCCAAAATATTATTTTTATGAATAACAAGCTAAGACCATGTCAAAACGTTTCAAACGTAACTTGAAAGAGACCACGAAACGACGTAATTTTCCGAAATGACGTCATTTTAGTAAGCGTTTATCCAGATCGTATCCCAGGAACTCTGACTGTAGAGGGCTAGACGGACAGCTATTTAGCCCTTACATCTGTCAAAATGTCCGTCTAGCCCTCTACAGTCAGAGTACACGGGCTACTCAGATCTAAGACCATGGAAGCCGCATTAAGTTATGACGTCGCTTCACAAAATTATGTCATTCATTGTGCACGTGACATCATGACACACGTGTGTCATACTGGTTATATTTCACTGAATATATTGAACTATGTGGATAATAATGTTGTTTAATATTGCTATACGTCATAGATCGAGATGATGAGGTCCGACTGTGTAGATCTTTTTAATTTATAATGTCCATATGTTGTGGGTTGGACTTTTTTTTTCTTTTTTTTTCTTTTCTGTATTTTGAATACTGCTTTTAGGACTGTTTAAGGACAGGACTAGTATTGATATTGTTATTAGTATTTTGTGTATACATTTTACATCCATATATTTATTTATAAACATTGGATCTGTTATGTAAAGTTATTGTATTAACTGTATGATTATGAATTTTTTTTTTAAAGTTAAATTAAAAAAAAAAAAAAAATTGCTATACGTACCACTCTTGTCAAGCCCTGATGAAAACAATATGTTCTGAATAGCTAATAGCACAAACATCCACCCCACGAATGATGACATCATAAGTTTTAAATGTATTAAGTGTTGTGTTTTGTCGCTAAAGTTTTAGTGGTGTATATCGTTCAATGAAACAACCTTCCTCTGCCGAGCGAATATTGGTCAAGAGAATAAACATCACTCACCTGTCCAAAGATCAAAGAAAAACGAAGACGGAAATAGGTAATTTCGGTGCGAATTTTCCAAGGTGCATAACGTGACACAGGTGTGAAAAGACATGGTGTGACCATCGATAAAAGTGTAGTGCCAAATACAGGTGCATATATATATATATATATATATATATATATATATATATATATATATATATATATATATATATATATATATATATATATATGACCGACATATGCAAACAGTTAAATAAATAACCAAGAATCCGTATAAATACTATCAAGTAATCAATATTCAATTGTAAACAAACAATACCCTGAAAAAACTACAATTATTAATTACAAAGTTATGTTCAAGTTATCCCTGCAAAACAAATTCAGTTAATTACTTCATGAATCAAAAAAAATTCGAAATAAGTAAATATACTAAATATGATAGTTAAATATCAATATTCACAAATGTTAAATAATCAAATACTAAGTAAAGAAATCTACAATTCCTGAAATAAACCAAATTAATTTATGTATTAAGACTAAATAACAAAATTATAATAATCATGCAACTATTACGGTATATAATAATTAATTTAACCCAATAATAATTATTAATGAAAAAAAATACTAATTAATTATTAGCTAACTATACCTAATAATAAATATCGATAAACTTTCTCGATGAACCCAAACTAATCAACTTTAAATATACACCTGAAAATCAACTGTCGTATGTGAATCTGTCCAATATGTATCAGTCTTTGTCAAGTGCTAAACAAAATTAATCAGTTAACTGCATAGATTAATATGGGTGTGTATGAAAAAATAGAGCCTAACTAGAGAGAAAGAAAGAGTAACATAGGAGCTGTGATCTTGAGCACTTTCAATATGTCGCTCTGTACCCAGGAAAACATCTACAGAAAGTCGAGGATTCCATCCAAACATTAAAAAATGTGCTGAGTATCCTGTGGCATCGCTCTTTGTAGAATTGTATGCTTGCACCAACGGAGCAACATACGATTTCCAGTCTACCTTCTTTTCTTCATCCAATGTGGCAAGCATCTCGAGTAATGTCTGATTAAATCTCTCAGCTGAGCCGTTACCCATCGGATGGTAGGGTGTAGTTCTGGTCTTCTGTACATTAGCAAGTTTACAGAGTTCCTTGATGACCTTACTCTCAAAATTTCTACTCTGGTCACTATGAAGCTGTTCTGGAAAACTGTAAAACAAGATGAAATGTTCATACAAAGCTTTGGCTGTGGTATGTGCTGTCTGGTTCCGACATATATATATAAAACAACGTCGCACGTTGCACTCAACACGTTTTAAAGTTCAAAGTTTGTTCTGTTTAACAACACCACAAGAGCACATTGATTTATTAATCATCGGCTGTTGGATGTCAAACATTTGGTAATTTTGACATATATTCTTAGAAAGGAAACCCGGTACATTTATCCATTAGCAGCAACGGATCTTTTATATGCACTGACAGGATAGTACATACCACGGCGTTTGTGGTGCACTGGGTGGAACGGGAAATAGCCCAATGACCCTACCGACGGAGATCGATCCAACACCGACCGCGCATTACCACTTGGCTACATGCCTCCCCACACGTGTTAACTACGGTTATAATAATAAAAAAGAAGAAAATTCGCTTGGAGCGGGGGGAGGGAGGTGTAACTCCCCCTCCTGTACATCTCGCCCGAATAAAGGGATACAAAGCCAGAACTAACCAATTTTGAAGGAATGTACTGAAGGTGCTTCCCAAAATTTTTCTTCATTTTATTTAAAATGTAAAAATTATACATGCTGATAAAAAAAAAGTACAACCAAATAATTTCACTTACTAGCAGAAACAAGATAATTTAATTCGAAAATATGTTGATATTGGCGAATGATAAGTTAAATTAAGCGTGTGACGTCACATTTAGGTTCGCATTTTGTACACTTTAGTTTTTTTTATTAATCAATGATATGTAGCAAAGTCACTATTCTGAGAGATTGTCAAACATTGTATATTTTGCGCTGGGTCGATTTTTTTTTATCTACAGAATATCGAAATATGATACTTCTACCTACGATAATGCACCTTTAAGTTGAATCAAATGGCTTAACAACTGCGTCATGATCAACCAGACTGGTACAGTATCATTGTCGTTATTAAAGCGTAGCATGAGGTGAGGAACCAGTTGTTTTGTCCACAGCTTAGCCTCGAGTGACGTATGCAGATAACGTGATTTGCATAATTCCGCATCATGAACTTGGACTGACACTTGGATCGTGGCAGTAGCGCCACGTGCACTCCGCTCGCGCTATGCTCGTGTGGCGTCAATGGGAAGTCAGTCATGGCGTGCGGATTGGCGGCCGCGACAAGTTAATTTCGCGTTTTCCGTGTGTCAGACGAAATTAAGCCTTTAATCACACGACTGTGGCCGGCCTTTGCCGTGTCCCTTGCTAATTGACATTTCTTGACAGTCTGGTGATTCCGTCTTGCTCGGAACTGGGCGGGACGTTGAAAAGTTTAGTTTTGTTTAACGACACCACTAGAGCACATTGATTAATTGGCTATTGGAAAAAGAAAGAAATGTTTTATTTAACGACGTACTCAACACATTTTATTTACGGTTATATGGTGTCAGACATATGGTTAAGGACCATACAAGTATTGAGAGAGGAAACCCGCTGTCGCTACTTCATAGGCTACTCTTTTCGATTAGCAGCAAGGGATCTTTTATATGCACCATCCCACAGACATGGTAGTACATACCACGGCCTTTGATATGCCAGTTGTGGTGCACTAGCTGGAACGAGAAATAACCCAATGGGCCCACCGACGGGGATCGATCCCACACCGACTGCGCATCGACCGAGCGCCTCACCACTGGGCGGCTGGGCTATTGGATGCCAAACATTTAGTTCAAGAATTGGGGGGGGGGGGGGGGGGGGGGGGTATTTAACCGAAAAGGTCCAAAAGGTCTGATGGTATTTTTGAATACCCTGATATATGTAGTTTATAGAATGGGGTTTCTTAGTTGCCAAATCTATTCCAATTTTAAAAAATGTTGATATTTTTAATAACAGTGATGAAATCTGCGCCATGAAGGAATTGGGGGTAGGGATAACTAAAATGTCATTAGTTCATCCAATATACAAGATAGAATAGCAAATGACCGCTTATATTAATGCTACTGGCCTCCACTATCTATTCGTGAAATTTGAGTCAATGTAAATATTTTAATTATGTTAAAAGGTCACCATTTTGGACACGCGCTTAAAATCTGGGCCATTTTTTTGGTCAAACTTCTTTCTCATTTCTGTAAAATGTGGTTTATCAAATCTTTTTAAACTATTTTTGTATACTTCTGTATACACGGAAGAGGCAAACAACAGATTTAGTTAACTGGTTCCGACATATCATATATAATGGGATGATTTTCATGATATGACAGTTTGTCAGAATTTCCAATATTTAAGGGTAGGGAAACATAATGCCACATAACTCTGAACATTTTAACGGTAGGATTATACATTATGTTGCACCTTGAAGATAAGAACATGAAATAATCATTGATGTTCATTGCAGAGGTCAAAAGGTCATATAAATTAGTAAATACTTGAAAGGTATTGGATGAACATTTTGGTTCAAATAGGTTCCACATTATAAGGTTTCTGTAAGATAGAGGGGTTTTTTCAGGAACTTTTTTTTTTACTTTTTATTTTTTATTTTTTAAAAGTTTTTATTGTCCCCAGAATATAAAATGGCAGTGTCAGGGTTGGGGTGCCCTGAGCTCAGTGTCTCACAATACTTTTTTAATTTCATGTGGTATACACAGTTTTATATACATACATATAAATGGCAAAATATATACACACGAATAGATATAATCCACACACTGTATGTATATTGTTGTTGTTAATATTTTGTTTGGGGTTTTTTTTATTAATTTTTTTTAAATTATTATTATCTGGGGCCAAGAAGGAAAAAAAAGATAAAGGAGAAGATGTTATGTACTGAATTAGTATTGATACAAGAAAGTATTTCAGGAACTTGACCTCAAGATATGGCTAAGCTAGGGAAACGAGAATCCATTACATTATCCATGTTGATGGTAAAACATCCGAGACAGTGTCACAGTTCAATGCTGAACGTCGGGATACTGTAACACGTGCAGTCGAAAACAAGACTCGAAATACAAAACAATAAATGCAAAACTTTGTAAGTTTTATGCAGATTGTGATCGGTTAGATCCCAGGTGTCAGTACTGTCCCAAGTGATACTGATAAGCTGATGCCACTTTTACGTTTTGAAGTGGACAAATTAACAAGTGAAAGTGGTATATTTGTTAACATGTTTGTTCTGTAGAAAAGAGTCAAATGGATTGTATATGCATACATATATCTTTGATATTTTGGGGCATAACTTGCCCTGTGGAAATGCAATAAAGAATCTCATCTGACTTGTTATCATGAAAAGGATTCATAGTCTCTTTTATCCAGGCTAACAACTTTCAAGATCTATGTTGTACCTTATGATTCTTGCCCTGTTCGTCTCCTTATGCGAATGATTCACCAGATGGTATACATGAATAGGCGCTGTCCATGTTCAGAAGTGTCAATTGCTATCGTGTTACGCACCTAGCATATGTGGTCTGTCAGTGGACCCCAGGCACATTATTTCAAGAGTGTGGGTGAAGAGGTCCACAGCATGTGTCTTGTCTGCTCTGCTGAAAATCAAGTAGAGTTCTATTATTCCATTCCAATATTTATTTACATGCTCCTATACCACTAGAGTTTCCAACGTGTCTGTCCCGGGTCCGATCTCTGGATAGCCAGTGGTCTGACACGGGACAGAAATAGTTCTATCATATCACTGTACACATCCAAAACTCTGATGTGCTCCCATGGGTATCTGATCTTGACTTCTTAAAGTAATTAATGTACACTTTTAAAAAATCCTTATGGTTATCTCTCTGATCAAAACCTCTAGAATACATTGTGTAGGATTTTCATTTAATAGTTATTCTGGGAAATATTTTAATCAGTATTAACTCATTCACCCTTATTAGCGCTTTCACTTTTCTTATTATGCATAGATGACGTTTTTCAGTGGTAAGGTTCAATGCTGAATGTCATATTAATCTCAATACGTCAGTAACATACAAATCATATGCTATGAGTTCTAGATTCTACTGCGCAGACAGGTGACCATTAAAGAATTGTCCAGTGAATGTCGATTACTGCAAGAAGTGAGAATGGGCTACCCGTGGGAGCACAGCAGACTTTTGAATGATTTATATTGATATGATGGAAGTCTACTTGGTTTACAGCAGAGCAGATAGGACCAGTAATGTTAACCTCCTTACACACACACTATTGAAAGGATGTGCCTAGTGTTCTTTGCCACGGAGATAACCACCTATGTCAGGTGCAGGGTTTTAGATTCTAGCTAATTTTGAAACAACAGGCTGTTTGTCTGTTTTGAACACACCAAGGTATTTGTAGTGTAGTAATGTCATTAGTAGCAGTTAAACAGTTGTACGTGTACAGGTTAGCATTCCATTGCTTTTTTGGTGAATTGTTTTTGGTTTATATTGTTTGTACTTATTTTGAGATTGCTTATTTTGAGATTGCTTATTTTGGGCAAACCTTTTATCTGCTCAGCTTTGGTGTACTCCAAGGCTCTGCAGGTGCATGGCACGATAGTAGCTGAACCTTCTGAACATGGACAGCACCCATCCAAGTATATAGTCTGTTGCAGGATAATGATTCGCATAAGGAGACAAAAGAGGGCAGGAATCAAATCATGAAAGTTGTTAGCCTGAATAAAAAGAGACAAGGAATCATTGTGATGACATGAAAATCTTTACTGCCTTTCCACAGGACAAGTGATGCCCCAAACTATCATTAATGGCATTTGTTCCTTGGCCCCTTATTACAGAACAAACATATACTACTTGCGCTTGTTAATCTGTCCACTTCAGAGTGTAAAGGTGGTTTCTTTTGGTGACTGAGATTCTCCTGGAATTGGATGTTTTACCATCAACATGAATAATGGAATGGATTCTTTTCCTTAGCTTTCCCATCTTTATCATTGAAGTTTATGATAAAGAAACTCTATCTTATAGAAACCTAATAATGTGGAACCTATTTGAACCAAGATGTTCGTTCCATACCTTTCAAGGTTTTACTAATTTATATGATTTTTATATCATTGATCATGTATATGTAGTAATGCCATTTTACAGAAATGAGGAGAAGTCTGACCAATAATTGGTCCAGATTTTAAGCGCGGGTCCAAAATGGTGACCTTTTGACCTCTGTTGACCTGATTAAAATATTTACATTATTTTTAATTTTATGAATATATAATAGAGACCAGTAGCGTTAATATAAGGGGTCATTTGTTATTTTATCCTGCATATTGATTGAACTACAGACATTTTAGTTATCCCTACCCCCAATTCCTTCATGGCGCAGATTTCATCACTGTTATTAAAAACATCAACATTTTTTAAAAATCGGAATAGATTTGGCAACTAAGAAACTCCATTCCATAAACTACATATATCAGGGTGTTCAAAAATACCATCAGACCTTTTGGACCTTTTCGGTTAAATACCCGTCCCCCATCCACCACCACCCCCACCCCCACCCCATCCACACAATACCTACCACCCACCCCCACCCACCCTCCACCCCCTGGACTAATTTGGTAATTCTGACACATAGTCATCAGACGAATGAATGTTTAACGACACCCCAGCACAAAAAATACATCGGCTATTGGGTGTCATCATCAGAGGAAACTCGCTACATTTTCCTAATGCAGAAAGGGGTCTTTTACATGCATTTTCTTACAGACAGGAAAGCACATACCACAGTCTGTTGACCAGTTGTGGTGCACTGGTTGCAACGAGAAAAACCCAATCAGTTGAATGGATCCACCGAGGTGGCTCGATCCTGCGACGCAAGCACCTCCAGCGAGCACTCAACCGACTGAGCTAAATCCCCCCCCCCCCCCACACCCCACCCCTCCCGGTCGTAGAATGTTTGTATACCAAAGGCCGTGGCATGTGCTACCCCTGGCTACTAATGGAAAAATGTAGCGGGTTTCCTCTCAAAGACTATATGTGAAAATTACCAAATGTTTGACATCGAATAGCCGATGATTAATAAATCAATGTGCTCTAATGGTATCGTTAATCAAAACTATCTCCTTTTTTTTTTTGGTCAAAGGTCATATCATATTAGTAGCAGTAAGACATATGAGTTATTTATCCAGTCGTTATCATCGCCCAATACAGACGATATATAAAACCATTTCGATGTTACGCCAGAGGTATTTCTGTATAAAATGTTGTTTTTTATTACACGCATGTGTAAGATATTGCTCATGTCATAACAATCATTCAATATCTAATTAGTGCACTATTGGCGTGATGTGAGCGTGACGTAGATCACTCGCTGACCCAATTCGCAGAAAAATAACGTGTAGTAGGTCTCGACATCTGCTTACTTCTGCGTTGCGGCTTGTTTACAGTTGGTTTGTAATAAATAAAATACTAAACTAGCTTGCCTGTCATACCATTTTTATGGAACTCCTGAACAGTGCTTTCACTCATTTAAAAACAAATGGTATGACAGTCAAGCTCGTTTATTATTCTATATATACATTAAACGAAAGAAAGAAGTGTTTTATTTAACGACGCACTCAACACATTTTATTTACGGTTATATGGCGTCAGACATATGGTTAAGGACCACACAGATTTTGAGAGGAAACCTGCTATCGCCACTACATGGGCTACTCTTCCGATTGGCAGCAAGGGATCTTTTATTTGCGCTTCCCACAGGCAGGATAACACAAACCATGACCTTTGTTGAACCAGTTATGGATCACTGGTCGGTGCAACTGGTTTACACCTACCCACTGAGCCTTGCGGAGCACTCACTCAGGGTATGGAGTCGGTATCTGGATTAAAAATCCCATGCCTCGACTGGGATCCGAACCCAGTACCTACCAGCCTGTAGACCGATGGATACATTAAACGAGTAATACATTAAACGAGTAATAACAGCTAATTATCGGCATTTTGTATTCACACGTGCATCTTACTAAACAGTCTTCTAAAATTTCGACGGAAGACGGTCATTATTGACTCACTTTGGGTGTCTCTAAAGAATTGCCAATTTCTGATTGGAACGAACTAAACCGGAAATTTATCTAGGCAATCTAATTCCTTTGAGATACATTACGTGACAAAATGTCGGAGTTAAGAATTTAAAAACTCCTAGCAAGATGAAAACAATGAAACCTGCCTGGAATTGCCATAGACGAATAATTCGCCAGTCGATACAAGAACTGAATTACTTTCGCTTTACGACCAATAGAATTTCCATGTTAAAACTGTTTATCGACGAGAAGAAAATGAGTATTGACCTTCAACAGTCGATTTGGTATTTTTTCAAGAAATTCAATCAAAATAAACTTTATCGTGCCCTTTAAGAAAGCAAAGGAGCCCGTTTAAACTCGGGAAACTTGAATGTGTGTTCAAATGGTTTTACCGTCTTTTCTCTCTCTTAGTTTATTGAAATTCCATAAAAAGTGATCTGTCTAATGATGCCATTGTTATATTTATAGTTTTCTTCATGTATATATATATATTCGGAAGGGTCGAAACAGTTTGTTTAGTATAACGCCACCGCTAGAGCACAGTGATAACTAATCACCGGCTATTGGATGTGAAACATTTGTTAATTTTGACATAATGTATTATAGTCTTAAAAAGGAAACCCTCTACATTTTTCCATTAGTAGCAAGCGATCTTTTACATGTATCATCCCACAGACAGGATAGCACATACCACGGCCTTTGATATACCAGTCGTGCTATCCTGTCTGTAGGATGGTGCATGTAAAAGATCCCTTGCTACTAATGGAAAAATGTAGCGGGTTTCCTCTCTAAGACTATATGTGAAAATTAACAAATGTTTGAGATCCAGTAGCCGATGATTAATAAATCAATGTGCTCTAGTCATGCCGTTAAACAAAACAAACTTCTTCTTTTCTCTAACTAGTGTGGGAATCGTTTGGAATTTGATCATCGATCATCGGTTAAAATCGAATGGAACCAACCGATCAACTTTCGATTACACAATCGGTTAGAATTATATGGACTTTAAAAGGATTTCAATTATAAGGATAAAACATTATTTTCATTTTCACCCTACCAATGGCTAATATTTCCTTTTATAACTATATTTATTTACTATTATTTCAATACTTTTTTTTTCTTTAGGTACACTTCAAAACAAACCCAAACCCCAAAATAGTTACACAGATTCCATCATCAAAACTGGAGGAACTATTTTAGTTAACATTTCCCCCACAAAATCGATTGTGTGTTTTTATAATCGACAATCACATCGGTAAAGCCAAGCCGATTAATCTTCGATTATAATCGATCATTGGAACATCACTATCAAAAACAACTACCCCATTGTTCTGAAGTGTTTGTGTGTTGTGTCAAGTTTAGCGTGTTTGAACCTTAAAACCTGGTTTTGTTTAACGACACCTCTAGAACACAGTGATTTATTAATCATCGGCAACTGGAAGGAAGGAAAATGGTTTATTTAACGAGGCACATATACTGAGGGAGAAAACCCGCCGTCGCCACTTCAAAGGCTACTCATATCCCAAATGGGCCCACCGACGGGGATCGATCCCAGACCGACCGCGCATCAAGCGAGCGGTTTACCCACATCTAATACAGTATAATATTTTATTTTCACTTTCCCATAGACAAGACAGCACATATTACAACCTTTGTTATACCAGTCGTACATCTCTGGTCGTGATAGGCTTGTACCGGCCTCGGTGGCGTCGTGGTTAGGCCATCGGTCTACAGGCTGGTAGGTACTGGGTTCGGATCTCAGTCGAGGCATGGGATTTTTAATCCAGATACCGACTCCAAACCCTGGGTGAGTGCTCCGCAAGGCTCAATGGGTAGGTGTAAACCACTTACACCGACCAGTGATCCATAACTGGTTCAACAAAGGCCATGGTTTGTGCTATCCTGCCTATGGGAAGCGCAAATAAAAGATCCCTTGCTGTGAATCGGAAAGAGTAGCCCATGTTGTGGCGACAGCGGGTTTCCTCTCAAATCTGTGTGGTCATTAACCATATGTCTGACGCCATATAACCGTAAATAAAATGTGTTGAGTGCGTCGTTAAATAAAACATTTCTTTCTTTGATAGGGTTGTAGTATAACTGTTGTGGGGATTCGATTTTCTGATCAATCGCACTTGAAGCCTGCTTTATATCAAATGCATCTAATGGCTGCCTGGAGAGTATATGGAAATAAAATGACTAACAGGACATGCACACAATCGGTTCGCAATATCTTTTATTGAGTGGGGAAAAAACCCATCTATGGCATGGACGTTGATCTTCCCAAATACCAAAAGCTTACTTCGCCGCGTAAAAGACGCATTTTTCCATTTTCCAATTCCACTCGTAACTGGACGAGCGATATGGTGCTGGGAACGAAGCCATAAATCATTTGTTTTAATTACTTTATCTGTTGCTGGCTGTCCAGCACATTGATTTAGTGGCGCAATCAGCTCTTGTTTTAGTTTTTATTGCGAATTGCTAGAACACATAGTTTGGAGGAAAAACCCGAATGGATCGAGTAATTTCCATCTCCCGAAAACACTTCTATTCTTGCAGAATCGCAGACGACTCGTTAAAAGTCGGCTGTGAGGTCTGATCTGATTGGTTAATTTTGCTCGGCGTCGACTGGTCTTTGATGACATGTCTTTCGGAGCAGGAAACTAGATTTCAGTTATGTATAGTTTCACACTTCTCTAAATGAGAGTGCCGTCAAGTGGTCGGTGCAAATTAATGTTTGTTTAACGACAATCCATTCCGACAATGGCGATTAGGTGTCAAGAAGCCAGTCTTCGCGTCACGTGATTTAGAGAAGAATCATTTCGCGGCGCAGCCATTTTCCATTAAGTTGAAAGAGATGTTTTGAAGGAAAGGAAATGGAGTTATGTTTAACGACACTCCAGCGTATTTCGTCTGAAGGGTGTACTATACCAAAACAAATCCCACAGACGACCTTGTTAACGTTTATATTTAAAAACAATATATGCTATATATCAACCAGGTTATGACCTATAAATATCAGTACTATACAACCCCTACCTCAAAGTATTAACTGAAGAAAATGGTACCTTTCGTGGTTCATTTTCGGTATAACCAGATGTTTTTACAACACCCCTTGTTTCGCACAAAATTTTAGTAATTTTGATTTTACAGGTACCCCATACATGTTTCAAACACAAGGCTACTTGGCACAGTTGTACTAGCTGAAATAAAATAGCATACATTTTTTTGCCCAGATGAAACTATTTTTTTTTTTTTAGAACAAACACTCTCACATTTATCACCAATGGCAGGACTTATTTCAGAGATAGCGGGTAGCGTGACTACCCTAGTTCCGCACAACATTTAAGTCCTTTTACTTTTTTTACCGCTACCCCCCATACATGTTTCAAGCAAACGGCTACTTCACACAGTGGTACTAGATGAAATAAAATTGCATACATTTTTTGCACAGAGGAAACAATTTTTTGGTACAACCAATCACAGGACTTGTGGTATTAACTGCTCTATCAAAAGGTCGGTACACCTCGAATTTTGACCCAACCGGATGCTATTTGGTTTAGTACTAACTGAAGGGATGTGTTAAAGGAAAGGAAAGGAAATTTGTTTAACGACACCCCAGCGCATTGTGTCAGAAACCTGGTTTGCAATACTTGACGCAGGTTCAGAAGGCCGAGCGCTCGCGTACGTTCGCAGACAGGGCTTTTCGTTAAACGTTAAGGTCGTATACCCTAATCTGATCCCGTGAAACCAAGTCAATGTCTGGTTAACCTACAAATCTGTAACACACCTGAATAAGAATAAAATATAGTGACACAAAAATGTGGCGTTAAAGGGACATTCCTAAGTTTGCTGCATTGTAAAATGTTTCCGAGTTATAACATATTTCTATGATTAAACTTACATATTAAATATATGTGTCTGTATAGTCATTGTGTTTCTGGTCGTCTTAATATTTGTAAGACGCTCAAACTGGATTTTGTCTTCAAATAATTTCGTACGTACGAAAACAAATTGTTTTAGGAAATAAAATAAAATTTAACCTAGTACAAATATTGAAACGATCAGAAACACGGTTAATATACAGCCACTAATATTTTATGCAGAAAAATATATTTGATATGTAATTACAATCGTTATAAAGTCTCTGTTTTGTCGATAACATATTAAAAATTGCAGCAAACTCAGGACTGTCCCGTTACAACGGGGAAATTCCCTCTTAAACTAGTACAAAGCTCGTCTCCACAACCGTGGAATTGTGAACATAAAAGATCCCCTGTCACCAATGGAAAAAGTGTGGTGGGTTTCCTGTCAAAATTACCAACTGTTTGACATCCAGTCAATCTGATTAAAATTAGCTCTACTGGTCTACCAGTAGATCTAACAGCATTGTGTGGACTTCCATGTCCAGGTGACATTTCATCTATAAATAACAATTTAAATATCGACCAATTACACTTCGCCTTTTATAGCGATATTCAGAGCATACACATTCTAAAAATATCGGGCGAGACTATTTATGCAATAGGCGAACTTGTTGGTCTATTTGAACATTAAAAAACAGAGGGGAAAATGCAGTAATAAACTCTGGATTGCATACTAGTATAAATAGATTTGATGGCTATACCATCACGATAACGAATTTTATAGAACATTTTATATTGAAATTAGTTTCCGGCACACTTCGTAATTCACCCGAATCATTTCGTATACCCTCGGCATAATATCGAATGTTTTCAAATTCTTTTTAAATCACTGGCATGATTTTGCAAGTAAGGTTTCGATTGGGTCGAATGAAAGGTCAGCTGGACATGAGCTTCAACGGGGTGCTGTTAGATCCACAGGGTAATAGTAATTAACCAGCTAATTTTAATTAGATTGACATCCAGTAGACGATGCACTAGTGTTGTCGTTAAAGAAAGAGAACACTTTAACTTTAGTGTTTATGTGGTATGTAGCTTGTTGTGACTAGTATATTTAATACTTAATTTTAGTCGTTAAGAAGACTTTCATTCGGAAACATGTACACCAAGTAAAGTTCAATTAAATTGATACACTGGTATAGGATACCATGGACACCAGTCAAACGCTTCGCAAGCGCTCGCTCTTCTGAACTCACCCGTGGTTTAAATTAGAATATGAAGAATTGATAACACTTTGAGACTTGGCTGGAAGTGATATTTAAAATAAAGGAAATAATGGTGCGTTTATCGGTCTCAGATGCAATTTTAATCATTGGAAGCAACGAGTTCGTTTCGGTACATTTCTTAATATACAGCAGGCCCCCGAGTCAAGAAGCAATCTTAGCGCTAAGACCACCTTAAAGTTAAAGTTAAAATTTGTTTTCTTTAACGACACCACAAGAGCACATTGATTTAGTAATCATTGGCTATTGGATGTCAAACATTTGCTAATTCTGAAATTTAGTCTTAGAGAAGAAACCCGCTACATTCTTCCATTAGTAGCAAGGGATCTTTTATTTGCATCATCCCACAGACAGGATAGGACATGCTATGGTCCTTGATATACCAGCCGTGGTGCACTCGCTTTACTGACTCGGCATTAACAATGAAAGTACATGCGAAAAAAAAACCCCAACAAAATCCGCCTTCTGTATGATTATATTCCAATATTTTCCCATCTTACGAAATCTTGTAAAATGGTCGATTCTGCGAACACTAGCCAGCCTACAGTTGGCAGCAACATACGACAGCCAGAGATAGATGAGTGAATTAAAACCAGAAAAGTAATGGCCGCCTAGAATAACGTCACGAAGCATTCGCGTTAAATGAATGGAGAAAAAACCCGCAGCGTTTTCTTCGGAGTGAATATAACGTCGTCCGTTTAACCCGCGTGGTGCTCTATAGATTTCTCTCCCCCCCCCCCCCCCCCCTTAAAAAAAAAAACCCCCCAAAAAACTGTTAATGAAACTTAGATATTTTTGGCAGGAACCTGCCATTGTGCAATTTCGAAAAGCCCCTTTAATTGATGCCACTCGAAAACATTTCTAAACCATTTATTTTTCAGAGTGCCGACTGTTCTTTGAAAGAGCGTGGTCCTAGCTATTCCGGATTCAGTGAAATGAAAATTCCAATGAATAACTGATATAATGTCGAACAGTTATTAAAACGAGGTTTCCATGTTTTTGTGGTTGTGTGCGTGCGTACGTGCGTGCGTGCGTGCGTGTGTGTGTGTGTGTTTTTTTTTTTTTTTTTTTTTTTGTTGCAGTATGCGCAATTCACTCAGTTTGTTTTGTTTCGTTAACGACACCACTATAGCACACTGATATACCATTTGGTAATTCTGAAATCTTAGAGAGGAAACACGCTACATTTTTCCATTAGTAGCAAGGAATCTTTTATATGCATCATCCCACAGATATGATAACACACACACGGAGAAATAACCCAATGGGCCCACCGACGAGGATCGATCCTAGACCGACCGCACATCAAGCGAACGCTTTACCACTGTGCTACGTCTCACGCAGCAATTCACTCAGATTACTGTCACTTCTTTTTATTATCTCGGAGGAGCGGAACGCAGCCATCGCCTGATAAATGGTCGGTCTAGGATCGATTCCTGCCGATGGACCCATTGGGCTATTTCTCGTTTCACCGGTACTCCACAACTGGTATAAAAAAAAAAGTAAAGTTTGTTTTATTTAACGACGCCACTAGAGCACATTGATTATTTATCTTATCATCGGCTATTGGACGTCAAACATTTGGTCATTCTGACACTGTTTTTAAGAGGAAACCCGCTGTCGCCACATAGGCTACTCTTTTTACGACAGGCAGCAAGGGATCTTTTATTTGCGCTTCCCACAGGCAGGATAGCACAAACCATGGCCTTTGTTGAACCAGTTATGGATCACTAGTCGGTGCAAGTGGTTTTACACCTACCCATTGAGCCTTGCGTAGCACTCACTCAGGGTTTGGAGTCGGTATCTGGATTAAAAATCCCATGCCTCGACTGGGATCCGAACCCAGCACCTACCAGCCTGTAGACCGATGGCCTAACCACGACGCCACTGAGGCCGGTCACAACTGGTATAATCAAAGGTCGTGGTTTGTAGTGTTCTGTCTGCATGTGGTATGATGCCTAAAAAATGTGTTGAGTGTCATTACATTTTTGGGTTGTTGTTTTTACCTTTTCTTTTCTTCATTTCATTTCAACTTATTTTCATTCTTATATCCAATTAAGGTTCAAGCACGCTGTTCTGGGCACTCACTTCAGCTATCTGGGCTGTCTGTCCATGACAGTGGGTTAGTTGTTAGTGGCTAGTGAGAGAGAAGAGCTAGGGTGTAGTGGTCTTACACCTACCCACTGAGTCGTTAAAACTCACTCTGGGTGGGAGCCGGTACCGGGCTGCGAACCCAGTACCTACCAGCTTTATGTCCGATGGCTTAATCACGACGCCACCGAAGCTGGTGTTTCTTTTCTTTTCTTTCTTTTTTGAATTAAATGGATGCAAAAAAAAAAAAAAATCGCAGCTAGCTCTTTGGAATTAAAGTCACTTCACGCTTTTTATTTAAACTGTATCGTGCTCTATAGAGTTCTTTTCTCCGCCACCCTTTTTTCAAATGGCTAATGAAATTATTCAGTTGTGACTTTTATGTGCGCTGGCTCATTTCTAAATGAACATTAGTGGATATTTTTTGGCGGAAAGCCGCCTTTGTGCAACTTTGAAGAGTCCCTTTAACTGATGTTGGTCGTGTCACTCGCCGACATTTCTCAGCCATTTTTTAAAGAGAAAACTGAACTTTTACTCATTGAGCGAGCGTAGTCCTAGCTATTCCAGATTCAATGAGATGAAAATTCCCATGAATAACTGATATGATGTGGAACAGACTTATTAAAGGAAGCCTCCTTGTCTCTTGCAATATTCGCAATTCGCCGAGATCACTGTCACTTCCTGTTATATATTCTCAGTGCTGAGAAAGTGTCGTTTCGTGTGCGTAAAGCACTCTAAATTCGTGTTGTCAAAACATTTTTCATATAGTAAAAAAAAGGAAAGGAAAGGAATGTTTGTTTAACGACACCTCAGCACATTATAAAATACGCCAATTTGCAATTGTTATCTAGAATGTGATAATTTTGACACTTGGTTTGGAAGCAAAGTTTAACGATTGTGGTAAACATTATAGCTATTTGACAAATGGTTGAGGACATGAGAGGAAGCCCGCTGCCGCCACATAGGCTGCCCTTACCGAAATGCAGCAAGAGGTCTTATTGTATAGACAAAACGGGGGGGGGGGGGGGGGGGGGGGGAGTGTCCGTCCCAGCTTGCCTTTTTCCCTATCTTTCCTTTGAATTCCATTTTGTTTCTTCTCGATCTGGCAATTCCTTTTATCTTTAAACTTCTTTTCCTGTCCATCTCCACATCCCAGTCAATTGTCTTTCCAAACGCGCCATGTGCTTGTCTCTTGTGGCCATTCGGGCCTCGCAACAGACCTCTGTTTTAGCTTAGTCTGACCACTTTAGAGAGTGTTCACCGGTGATTACAGTAATGATAATAAATATAGTACGACCTTTGATGTACCAGTATATAATATATGATACTACGACCTTTGATGTACCAGTATATAATATATGATACTACGACCTTTGATGTACCAGTATATAATATAATATACTACGACCTTTGATGTACCAGTATATAATACAATATACTACGACCTTTGATGTACCAGTATATAATATAATATACTACGATGTCCCAGTTGTGGAACACTGGTTGAGAAGAACAAGTTTGTTTTGTTTAACGACACCACTAGAGCAAATTGATTTATAAATCATCGGCTATTGGATGTCAAACATATGGTCATTTTGACACAGTCATAGAGAGGAAACCCGCTAAAATTTTTTCCATTAGTAGCAATGGATCTTTTATATGCACCATCCCACAGACAGGCTAGCACATACCACAGCCTTTGATATACCAGTCATGGTGCACTGGCTGGAACGAGAGATAGCTCAATGGATCCACCGACGGGGATCGATCCCAAACCGACCTCGCTCTGATGAAGTGCAGTGAAACAACAAAACCACGTTTTGACGATTGGACGCTGTCAATTACTATAGCAACAGCGTTGAATCAAATATTTTGTTATTACGTCAAAGCAAAGACGCTGAAACATATTTTTTCACTACAAGGGATCCAGATGTCCCACAGCCAGGCTTGCAATCCAGGTTTGATATACCCAACTACAACGAAAGATTGTCAATGGATAGAACGGGATTCTCGCTCTGATGAAGGCACTGAACAACAACCACACCACTGTGAACGTTACTATAGCAACAGCGTTGAATCCCCGTTATTACGTCAAAGCAAAGACGCTGAACATACGTTTCACTACACAGATGTCATCTGCCATTGCAATCCAGGTTAAATTACCCAAATACAAATAAAGATTGTCAATAGAACGGGTTCTCGTTGGCACTAACAAAATACACCACTGTGAACATCATTATGTAGGCATTTATATTCACACAAAAATTGAGAACATTTCTGTCTCAATTTTTGGCTATATGACCGCATCTTGCTGAAGTACCGGTTTGAACAGGTGGTTCATTAATCGATTCACTCCGCTTGTCTCTTGCACTATATACCCATGTCCCAAAAAGTCAATGCACAATATTACAAAATAACATAGGCATTAATAGCATTTATTTTCACTCTCAACGTTTTTTTTTTTTTCGTTTTTTTTTTAGCTTGCTATATGATCGCATCTGGCTGTAGTGCCGGTCCGAACAGGTAGCTTAAGAACCTATTTACACCGACCGCCTCTTCCGCTATACACTCATGTCGGAAAAAGTCAATACACAATATTACAAAATAACATGGACAAAATCCAGACAGAAGGTTTACCACTGAAAAATACAAATTGTTTTAATTCTTCCCCAATTACTAGAAGTGAATATGTGAACCACAACATATGTCACAATTAGGAACTATAGTGGACCGTGATCAGTGAACTCTCATCCGGAAGTGAATTGTGTAGTGAGACCTTAGCAAACGTGGTGTGAAACCATTGTTTAGTTCAACAACTACACTGCATTGAAACATCATTGCATTAATGTTGTCCTGCAGAAAAAACGTTATTTTCTTATACTGTATACGGTGATTTCGAAGAGGATTTAAAAGTGGAAGGAACAAACACGAAGTGATACGTGTGTATTTAGTTACTACAAACAAACACCGTTACTACCAACAAACCCGTTTAAGAGCGCTTCATCTCCTATGGCGCCCGAAAATCACCGTACACTATGACAAAATCACGTTTTCTGCAGAAAATAGTTTTACAGAAATGATGATAAAAAAAATACAGTTTTATATCGACATCATAATAGCAGCTTGATGTGGGTCAGTCTGCATCGATATACATTAGTCTTCGTCGGTCGTCGACGACCGATTTTATGGAAACCAGACACCATTTGAGCACACTGATTGATTAATCATCGGCTATGGGATGTCAAACAGTCGTAGTCGTCACAGGAGTCGCAGTCGTCAGAGGAAGCCCGCTACATTTTGCCTAATGCAGCAAGGGATCTTTTATATGCACTTTCCCAGAGACAGGAAAGCACATACCACGGCCTGTGTCCAGTTGTGGTGCACTGGTTGGAAAGAAAAAAAACAATCAGCTGAATGGATCCACCGAGGTGGTTCGACCCTGCGACGCAAGCACCTCAAGCTTAATCCCCCCCCCCCCCCAAACATCATAATAATACTAATCGTCTTCATCAATATTATCATCATCATTACTACCACCATCATCATAATAATCAATATTATTATTATCATCATCATTATCATCTCCATCAACACAATTCCAATCAAAACAATAAGTTTTACACCATCCCCATCCTTATCATCATCATCGTCATCATGATCATCGCCGTCATCAACTTCTTCAACTTCATCAACATCATCATCAACAACAACAACATAATAATCATCAACAAGGCTATTATCTCCTTTGTAAAAAAACTAAACGAAAACATGAATTTCAGTCTCGATAATTAAATAAGCCTTTCTTTCACGTCAAATACTGTTGTTACCACTGTGAATGACAAGAAGGGCTCAATTTATCGAGACATAGCCATTACGTTCATGTTTAGGAGAAAACAGTTGACAGGCACATCGATTATTACATGTAAACTGCGCAAATAAACGTTTCCCCTTGTATTTATGGCTTGACGTTTTATTGTCGGTAACTTTAGATCAGAATCTACTGGAGGGGTTGGGTTTTTTTTTTTGCAGTTGTTGAACATGTAGCCTGAATACTCTGCTGTTCGAGAGCTAGACGGACATGTGTACGGTTATGATCGCTCTGTCAGTCAGAGATAACTCTATAACGAAAACACGGAACAGCTGACTACCTCACGATAAGACAAAGATTCTCGCTCTAATTCAACACAAAATTCTAAGTTTGACGCTAAATACAATTACATTCATCATTTTCGAGTTCGCAGATAACAAAATTAAATATTTTACATACTAACCACTGATACACACACACTACATGAAGAAACCTGACAGCATCCTATTTCAATAATGTTGTGGTTGGATACGTAAAAGCGGGGAGGGATTTAGCTCAGTTGGCTGAGTGTTCTCCTGGGTTGCTTGCGTCGCAGGATCGAACCACGTCGGTAGATCCATTCAGCTGATTGTGTTTTTGTCTGGTTCCAACCAGTGCACCACAACTAACCAAAAGCCGTCGTATATACTATCCTGTCTGTGGGACGGTGCATATAAAAGATTCCTTGCTGCTAATCAAAAAGAGTAGCCCATGAAGTGGCGACAGCAGGTTTTGTCTCTCAATATCTGTGTGGTCCTTAGCCATATGTCTGACGTCATATAACCGTAAATAAAATGTATTGAATGCGTCCTTAAGTAAAACATTTCCGGTTTTTGGGATTAGTGTGTCGGCTTTCTTATTGAAGGGTCTGTGGTAATCACTAACATGTCAATCTAATTAAAATTAGCTCCACTATTACATGTGGATCTAACACCAGCCAGTTGGAGTTCATGTCCACCAATCAAAACCTTACTTGCAGAATCCTGCCAGTGATTTAAATTACGAATGCCTTAAAACATGTTTTATTTTATAAAATAAATAATTTGTAATGTAAAATTGATGACTGATTTAGTTGGGTTTTTGGGGGGTTTTTTAATAAATAAATAAATAATTTTTAATGTAAAATTGAAGACTAATAACCCACCCCGTACGTATTGGTATGGTTAGCTGTACTGCAGCCACTAAAATAGACTCGCCCGATATTTTCAGAATTTGTATGCTCCCAAATAACATTATAAAAGGCGAAGTGTGATTGGTCAATATTTAAATTATTATTTACAGACGAAATGTTACCTGGACATTGGGGACTACGCAGTGTTGTTAGTTTTAAATCACTGGCAGGATTCTGCAAGTAAGGTTTTGATTGGTGGACATGACCTCCAACTGGCTGGTGTTAGATCCACATGTAATAGTGGAGCTAATTTTAATTAGATTGCTAACATGTAAGTTTAGTATTAAAAGTAAACCCGAAAACAATTAAATCAAATAAAAGTTCCGTGACGTCAGATATAGGAAAATGTGTGTATTTTAAACACAGTACTTGGCGACAGTTCAATTAGGGATCCAATGCCCATTTTGTTTTAACAATTTGTGTACAATTTTCATTTTAAAAAGATCAAACTTTTATTGAAGTGCCCTTTTCAGAAGTTGATTTTCGTAGGCCTACACTTTTGGACATTTGCACCTTCCCTAAAATATTTCCTGAGTCCGCCCAGGCAGTTTTGATATTCTCAGACTACCAACTGCCACGAGTGAGTTAGACAACTAGACGGTTGATTTGTATTTCCCCCCACTCCCGACTTAGACGAGTGCGCTCAGACTAACAACTAATCTATCGTAGGAGTTGTATATAACGAGAATCGAGTTGTAAGAGCGATCAGACTAGGACAGTCGTAGAAGTCGATAGATAGGCGAGTTCTCCAACTTCGCCGTGGCAGTTGGTAGTCCGACCCTAGCATTTAGTGGTGGAAATTCTGCGCTTGCAACATTTTCAGTTGGGTTTTTTTAGTTTCCTGTTATCGCGTTTCCATTCTATTTAATTCTTTTGTAATCACGTTTGCAAAGTGCAGTACTAAGTTTAAAAGCCAATTCGAATTTGTGATCGTTAGTTTCGTTCATCCGATTCTCGTCACGTTGATGTCGTGGTCTGTAATTAGAGGTAATTAGATGTTTGCCTGGTAAGCGAGGTCCTAACCAGATAAATTCGGTTATCACACGGAACGAAATGTCATGCTTAACGAATGGCATCTGTAAGTTAAAAAAAACCCCACCATCCAACAAAAACAACATAGTTCGAGTTTACGAAGACTAATGTTATTAAAGGCAGGTGTTTAAGTATTGAACGTAAGCGTAGTTACACAAATGAAGACAAAACCAGACTTTGCAAGTGTAAATTTCTTCCGTTTTAATTTTCTTTAAAAAAAAGAAGAAGATATTAAGTTTGTAACATTTTGTGAGCTGTGACAATAAACAAGTCGGGGTCTTAACTAGTGCACGGGGCACATTATGTCAATACTTTTCTTAACGTTCACGGCGAGTTGCTTCCCTCTATGTAGCATATTTAAAATGGCGGGGGTATTTGACGGTTCTCGTTGGAAAATGTTTTTTGTTAATAATGTCACAGTGCTAAACTTCAACTTTATAACAATACGTATTATATCTTTATTTTTACATGTGCATTAATTAGAATTAGTTAATTGGTAATCTGACGTCTGCCATGGTATCCACTTAGAGACATGCCAATCAAACCAATTAGTGTCAAGCACTAATTAAATATGTAACGAGTAATATAATACAATGCAATTTAATTGTTGCCACGGGTATAGCAGGCGTCTGAACGAGTACACCGTGACAACTGTATATTACATAGATACGTGTTTAGTATGCGTCTTATAAATAAGGATAATTTACCCATGAAAGACAGACTTGGGGAGAACAGATACTGTTCACACGCCTTGAAGTTCTCTCACAAAGCACAAACTCTACTGGAAGATCCGAGAGACAGTTGTGCAACATAAGCAATGTCAACTCTATCGGGAGACCTGTGTGCCATTCACCCAAGAGCTCTGACTTGTATATTATCTGTACATTGTATCACCATGTTATTTAACTTATTAATCGTGTTTCATGTTGGAAAGGAAAATACAAGAACCTACATTACTAACTTGAGATTTCTCTTTCTTCATTTACATTCTGGTAAAACAAAACTAAGAAAAATTTACGCTCTGTTAATAATGACAAAATCGGGATTTAGTGAGTGCAGTGAGTTATACATTTTTGGTTTGAGTGTCCATTTTGGTGCACTATTTCGGTTGAGGTTTAAAACTTGGTGGGAATACCAGGGGGGCAGAACTGCTTCCCGTCTGTTGTGCCAGGGCCCCCTTATCAAAATCTTTGGGGGGGGGGGGGGGGGGGGGGGGGGGGGACTACTTTTTATAAAAGCCCTGAGATGTTGCTATTTTCTGGAGTAAAAAAAAGGTCAGATTTTCAGGTGTGTGTTTGGGGAGGTGGGGGGGGGGGGGGGGGAGGGGGGGACTGCCTGCCCCCCCCCCCCCCCCCCCCGTAGGAGTACGGCCCTGATTCCAGAATATTACGGCGACTTCGACTTCTCACTACTGCTAATAACTCGTCGACTTTCGGCAAAGAAAACGCTAATTTTGCCGGCAAGATTAGGGCATGTTGTTTTGGTTAAAGGCACACTGTCACAGACCACTGACCTATTTAATGGTCTAACAAAGTATTACCTGAACAAGAATTATTTGATTTGTCCTTAAATGTAGTTTATTCAACCACCTTCATAACCACCATACTCCATTTATTTATGATATTTTGTAAAAATAATTGAATTATGGCAATGGTCCATAATTCAAAAACTAAAATTGCCGAGAGGTTTGACATGAATTTCACTCCATCATGGTTCAGTTAAGGTGATGCAACAGCTAGATTTGGTTTCCAACAATTAATGTAATTTTTATTTATTATCAATTTTTAGAGAAACAAGGTCCTTAAATCCGTGGCAGTATGCCTTTAACGACACCACTACAGTACACTGGTGTGTTTTAATCACCGGCTGCTGGATGTGAAACATTTGGTTATTATGACATATAATTTTAGAAAGGAAACCCGCTACATTTTTCCATTATTAGCAAGGGATTTTTTGTTTGCATGCACCATCCTACAAAGAAGATAACACATACCACGGTCTTTGATATACCAGTTGTGATGCACTGGCTGGAAGGAGAAATAACCCGACGGGGATCGATCCCAAATCGATCGCGCATCAAGCGAGCGCTTTACCACTGGGCTACGGGTTTTGTTTTGGGGTTTTTTTTTTGTATTTTTTTAAATAATGATTAATGGGACTGTTCTGAGTTTGCGGCTATTGTAAGTTGTTTACGACCAACATAGTCTTTTTGTGCGACTAAAATTACATATAAAATAAAATAAAATTTGTTCAGAATGTCAGTGTGCGCATGTCTACTGTGTTAGCTGTCCTTTGCTTACGTTTCTAGAAGTATTCTTTATTTTTGTTTTCTTTCTGATATATATTTATTCGTATTTTTACTGACGGGGAGACTTTTGTTGTTTTTGAAATATATATTTTCGTCCTTATATCCAAGTACGCTGTCCAGGGTACACACACCGGCTGTCTTTGCAGGCTGTCTAGGACAGAAGTTAATCGTTAAGTAGACGTTGGATAATAACCTAAAACCACATTCAACGCGCATAGCCATTAAAACTCACTGGGGTTACATCTGGTTTCCATAAATCGGTCGTCGGCGACCGACGAAGACTAATGTATATCGACGCAGACTGACCCACATCAACGCATGTGTTGATGCATATTGACGCAACCTGAGTCGTAGTCAATGGGGGAAACCCGCTACATTTTCTTAATGCAGCAAGGGATCTTTTATATGCACTTTCCCACAAACATGAAAGCATATACCACGGCCTTTGACCAGTTGTGGTGCACTGGTTGGAACGAGAAAAACCCAATCAGTTCAACGGATCCACTGAGGTGGTTCGATTCTGCGACTCAATACTGTGAATCAACACAGACGCACACCGACGTAGACAGACGCACATTGATACAGACTGACGCACATCGTCACAGATGGACAGACACGCGCATATTGACACTGACGCATATCGATAGACTGACGAACATCGACACAGACTGACGCCTATTGTCACAGACGGACAGGCACACGCACATCAACACATACTAACGCACATCGACAAAGAATCTGACCCATATCGACACATACAGACGCACACCGATGCAAACTGACGCATATAGACACAGACAGACGCAAATCGACTCACATCGATATAGACTCCCGCACCTCGACGCAGACAGATGCACATCGACACAGACTGACGCACACCGATGCAAACTGACGCACACCGTTGCAAACTGACGCATATCGACACAGACAGACGCAAATCGACTCACATCGATATAGACTTCCGCACCTCGACGCAGACAGACGCACATCGACACAGACTGACGCACACCGATGCAAACTGACGCATATCGACACAGACAGACGCAAATCGACTCACATCGATATAGACTCCCGCACCTCGACGCAAACAGACGCACATCGACACAGACTGACGCACATTGACCCATACAATAGAAGACAGTCGCCTCGGCGACGGATCGAGGAAGTTAAAACTTGTTCAATTTTGCGAATCTGTGGCGGAATGTTTAAAGTTTGTTTTGTTTAACGACACCACTAGATCACATTAATTTATTAATCATCGGCTATTGGGTGTCAGACATTTGGTTCGCGGAATGTCTGCGTCAATATCCGATAGATACAGATTTTGTAGGGAAACCCGGCTTTGAAGCTGATACTGGGGTGTGAACTTAACATCTTTCAGCCTTAATGCCTGTGACTTAGCCAGAACGCCAGTCCGTGCCGAGCGACTAGGAACATGTCAGTTAAAGTTTGCTATTCCAGTGGCGTGCGGCGTGTCCTTTCCAGATATTATTGGATTATGTCAGTCGACGATTTGTCAGTGAGCAGGAACGTGAAAACAAAGGGAACGACCATCCACCATTTCATTATTAACTCTTTTATCTCTAGGGCTCTCTTGTGTGCCGGCGGTGTCTGGCTCAGTCGATAAAAAGAAAGAAATGTTTTATTTAACGACGCACTCAACACATTTTATTTACGGTTATATGGCGTCAGACATATGGCTAAGGACCACACAGATTTTGAGAGGAAATCCGCTGTCGCCACTACATGGGCTACTCTTTCCGATTAGCAGCAAGGGATCTTTTATTTGCGCTTCCCACAGGCAGGATAGCACAAACCATGGCCTTTGTTGAACCAGTTATGGATCACTGGTCGGTGCAAGTGGTTTACACCTATCCACTGAGCCTTGCGGAGCACTCACCTCAGGGTTTGGAGTCGGTATCTGGATTAAAAATTCCATGCCTCGACTGGGATCCGAACCCAGTACCTACCAGCCTGTAGACCGATGGCCTTACCACGACGCCACCGAGGCCGGTCAGCTCAATCGGTAGAGCACTCACCTGAGGTACATAACGGTACAGGCGACGTTAATTTTGTCTAGTGGTGGGGCGTGGGGACTGCGGGGGCGAAGGGGGCGGTCGATGTTTGCCCGAATTTAACGAAAATGGCCAAATCTGGATAACAGTGTTTATTTATATTTGTATTACTACCAAAGAGCTATAGACTATGGGGTTCCACATCAATCTCTAGGCATTTTTTGCAAGGCTTACAGCTAATGTGAGTAGAAACTGTAGAATGATGAAAATACATGGTGAAAAGGTTTCAGGTCGGCTCATCCTGCCAGTGCGTCTCCATAATTTTTGTCCAATTGCGAAGATGTGCTTCAGCACTGAAGATGGGGGAGGGGAAGGGGAGTGAGAGGGGGGGGGGGAATGAGAGGGGGAGGCAAGGAGTAGGGGAAGGGGACAGTTGACGCACCTGACCCCTTGTCGTGCCAGCTTAAGGTGTCTCGTATGCAGGATCGAACTTTGTCGGTGGACCTATTAGATTTGTCTGCTCTCAACCAGAATGAAAGAAGTGTAATAACGGTTATATGGTTATATAGTTAGGACCACAGAGATAATTAGGGAGGAAACTCGCTACAGCCAATCTATGGGCTACCTGTTTGATTAATTAAAGGGGCATTCCTGAGTTTGCTGTTATGTTATCGACTAACAGAGACTTTTTGACGACTGTAATTACATATGAAATATATTTTTCTACATAAAATATTTGTGGCTGTATATTATACGTGTTTCTGATCGTTCTAATATTTGTACTAGGTTAAATTTCATTTTATTTCCTAAAAAAAGATGTTTTAGTACGTACGAAATTATTTTAAGACAAAATCCAGTTTGGGCTTCTTACAAATATTAAGACGACTAGAAACACATTGAATATACAGACACTGAAATTCTAAACCAGAAAATATATTTAATATGTAAGTTTAATCGTAGAATAATTTTTACATGCTCATATACCACTAGAGTTTCGAGCATGTCCGTCCCGGGGCCTGTCTCTGGATAGCCAGGGGCTTGTCCCGGGACAGAAAAAAATTAAGGGGACAATTTTGAAATTTACATCCAAAAATTAAATAGTGGGCCTTTAAAATTTTGATGCGCATCTCTAATATAATTAATAAAGAAAATTCTACTAATTGAATTTGGTCGCTAGATTAGATTAGATCGGTGGCCTGACTCGGGATGGGGGGGGGGGGGGGGGGGGCAGAGTTGAATATGGGCAGAAAAAAAAGTTACAAGCCAAAAATAAAAATAATTGACTGCTCGGTCGAATATTTATATAATTTGGAGCATTTCAGAAGGACAGTCCAAAAATAAATAAGAGAAAGAAGAGAGGATATGACTATCTAATAATATTAAAAAAAGAAAGTAATTTCGACATAAACTTTTGAACGAAGGTCTAAATGTTTAAAGTCCGATATATATATATATGTCCACGTGAGTGGCCTCGTTAAGGCCGTTAGGGTGCACAGCTTGTAGCGACGAGATGGGTTGCATCCCGTCAAAAAAAACCCTAGATTGACAGTCAATAGACGTTGAAAGTGTAGTGCTGTGCTGTGCTGTGCTGTGCTGTGCTGTGCTTAATCGTAGAAATATTGTATTAGTCGGAGACATCTTACAACGCAGCAAACTCAGGAATGTCCCTTTAAAAGCAAGGGTTTTCTTTTCTATGTATTATCCCAGGATAGCACATACCACGGCCTTTGTTACACCAGTTGTGGAGCACCGGCTCATATTATATTTGCATTTACCGTAGCTTGACATCTAATAGCCGACGTATTTTTCGTGCTGGGGTTTCATTAATTTTGAAGCTGTGGCTGGAATGAGAAATAGCGAAACAGTCCAATGGGCCTACAGACGGGGATCGATCCTAAACCGACCACGCATCAGGCGAGCGATTTACCACTGTGCTACGTCCCGAAAACCATAACTTTACCAGTCCCACACGACTGGTATATAAAAGACCGTGGTACATGCTGCCCTGTCTGAGGGAAACTGCATAAAAAGACCCGTTGCTGCTAATGGAAAAATGTAACGGGTTTCCTCCGATGACTATTTGTCAGAATCTAGTACCCCATGAATAATGAATCAATGTGCTCTAGTGGTGTCGTTAAGAAAAAACATAACATTGACTTTTGACTCGTTTTCATCCAGCGCCTGAGCACATTGATATATTAATCATCGGCTATTGGATGTCAAACATCTGGTAATTTTAACATCCACTCCTAGAGAGGAGACCAGCTACATTGTTTCCATTACTAGCAAGGGGTATTTTATGTGCACCACCCTACAGACAGGGCAACACATACCACAGCCATTGATATACTAGTCGTAGCGCACTGGTTCGAACGAGAAATAGCCTAATGGCCCCACCAACGGGGATCGATCCTAGACTGCCCGCGCATCAGACGAGCGCTTTACCACTGGGTTATGTCCCGCCCCATTTTCTCGAACGAGGCATGCGTACCACAAAATTACCAGAATTGTCGGAAATCAAGCTTTAATTTTCTCGTATCGTGTTGTGGCGCCTTAAGAGCTAAAGATGGTTGGATACAAGTTGTAAGACAAAGCTATTAAAGATAAATCTATTATTTGGCTTTGTTGGTATAGTGAATTAAAGTTTGTTTTATTTGACAACACCACTAGAGCACATTGATTAATAAATCATCGGCTATTGGATGTCAAACATTTGGTCATTCTGACTCATAGTCATCAGAGGAAACTTGCTATATTTTTTCCTAATTCAGCAAGGGATCTTTTATATGCACATTCCCACAGACAGGAAAGCACATATCACGGCCTTTGTCCAGTTGTGGTGCACTGGTTGGAACGAGAAAAAAAAAAGCAATCCGCTGAATGGATCCACCGAGGTGGTTCGATCCGGCGACGCAAGCACCTCAAGCGAGAACTCAATTGACTGAGCTAAATTTCGCTGAGTTACTTTGCTTACGACTGTGGCGATGACGTCACTTTAACGCAATGTTCGTGTTTCCATTGGTCAGTTGGTAAATTCAGCTCAGCTGATAGCTCACGTAGCCCGCACACGGTGAGATTTTTGTCACGCGTGGCCAAAAATATCAAACACGATAGATATTTTCCTCACGACCACGAGAGACGAAAAACTCAGCAAAATTGCCCGCACACGAGAGCTATTAGCTGAGTAAAAAGTCTCAAGTAACTTTTTGCTCAGCTGATAGCTCTCGTGTGCGGTAGGCTTAAAGGCATTCTGTCACAGATTTAAGGACCTTATTTCTCTAAAAAAATTAATAATAAATAAAAATTACATTAATTTTTACAGACCACATCTAGCTATTGCATCACTTTGACTACACCATGATGGAGTAAATTCCATGTCAACCCTCTCAGCAGTGTTAGTGTTTGAATTATGGACCATTGCCATATTCATTTTTTTTTTTACAAAATAGCATTAATAAGTGGAGTATAGTGGTTACGTAGATGGTTGAATAAAGTACATTTAGGGACAAATCAAATATATATATATATTTAAGTTATACTTTGTTAGGTCATGTAGTAGGTCAGTGGTCTGTGACAATATGCCTTTAAGCCCGCGTTACGTAGCGTTCTTCTAACATTGACAATTATTCCAGCTAGCTGGGTTCTGTGTCGTCATTGACGAGATAAATCCTGTCACTTTCCAGCTTCTAATTTGCCGGATATGCTCCATGGAGACATCAATTTGAAGAAATTGCCTATAAGACGGAATAATGAAGTAGTGATGTCATTGGTCGTTCTTTAAACAATCTTTAAACAAAAAAGACAGCTTCGCAAATTGACGGAGCAGATCTAATTTGATACTCATGTCAGATACGTGTTCAGGAGAGCGAGCGTTCGCGAACATCTTGACTGGTTCCCGTCGTATCCTATCCTATCACATCCGTTTAATGTTAGGCACTAAAAGTCAGTCTAGCGAGAGACCACGAGGGCTCGGCTTCCTAAACATGTATCAGCCCCGAATTCAGCCATCAAACGTTTCGCTAATGTTAGCGAATTATTTCGACTGGTTCCCGATGTGGTAATCCGGTTTACTGTGTAGCGTAAAAATCAGTCTAGCGAAAGTTAGGTTTCACTACACAGATCCCATCTGCCATTGAAATCCATGTTAAATTGCCCAACTTCAAATGGAGATTGCCAATAGAACGGGTTTTCGTTGGCACTAACCAACATACATCATTGTGAACAAACATTATATAAGCATTTATGTTCACTCCAAAATTGAGAACATTTCCGTCTCAGTTTTTTGCTGTATGACCGCATCTGGCTGTAGTACCGGTCCGAACAGGTGATTCATTAACCGAGTCACTGCGGCGCCTCTCTTGCGCTATACACCCATGTCCCAAAAAGTCATTGCACAATATTACAAAATAATATGGGCAATGTTATTTTACATACAGCTAGAAGGGTTACCATTGAACATACATATTGTTTTAATTCTTCACCAATTCCTAAAAGTGAATATGTGAACCACAAGATGCGTCACAATTAGGAACTATAGTGGACCGTGATCAATGAACTCTCACCCGAAAGTGAACTGTGTAGTGAGACCTTAGCGACAAGCGGTTGACTGAACTTCACGCCAGTTGTTTACGATCGCTTCGGGAAACATCGGGATATTTGGCAAGTTCTTAAAAACTCGGGATGTTCCATATCACTGCGTCGTATACAGATTTAAAATAATGTATTTTGTTAAAGTTTGTTTTGTTTAACGACACCACTAGAGCACATTGATTTATCAATCATCGGCTATTGGATGTCAAACATCTGGTAATTTTGACATATAGTCTTAAAGAGGAAACCCGCTACACTTTTCTGCTTACAAGTAGTAAAGGATCTTTTATATGCACCATCCCACTGGCAGGATAATACATACCACGGTTTTTGATATACCAGTCGTGGTGCAGTGGATGGAACTAGAAATAGGCCAATGGGCCCACTGACGGGGATCGATCCTAGACCGACCGCACATCAAGCGAGCGGTCTACCACTGGGCTACGACCCGCCCATAATTTATGTAAGTTCAAGTTCTTTATTTGATTGAGTTTTACAATGCATCAGCTGAATATATAACATAAATCATACAACATAGTTATACTAAAGACACGTGCAAAACAATGGTGGGTGTGGCTTATATATAATCATGGACAAATAAAATGATATAAGTTACATTTATTACATTAACTATCATCCTGCATTAACCGATATCTAATTGTATTCGCTTGCACTAAATATTTTCCTACGTTATTCAATTCCTTATTGTTACCGGTGGTTAATAACTGTATAAAACGATACATACTTGGCCGCTTATAATAATAAATTTTTGTATATGTACAACGCAAAGCTTTGTATTGTGGACACTCTATTATAAAGTGCCCCTGCGCGTGCTGTAACCTCACCGTGTGCAGGGGTGTAACATTCTCTTTGAGAATGGTCAATACAGCACAAATTGAAATTTGGAGTAACAGTCAGTATCTATCTGTGATATTTGTATTTTTGCACAGTTCTTTACACTGTTTTTATATAAATCTTGAATTTTTATATTGATGTTGATCATCACGTTATTTGATTGCATTACCATAGTTTGACACCCAATAGCCGATGTATTTTTCGTGCTGGGGTGTCGTTAAACATTCATTCATTCATTCTATTATAAAGTGATATTCATCTTCTATAACATTAGCATTACACAGAGTACACATTCTTTCTGATCGTTCGATGTTTCGATACCTGCCAGATTCTACATTTAATTTATGAGCGCATATTCTAATCTTACATATTTCTTCGGAAATAAAATGAAAATTAACCTAGTACAAATATTAAAACGATCAGAAACACGTTTAATATATAGTCACTAATATTCTAAACAAGAAAATATATTTAATATGTAAGTTTAATCGTAGAAATATTTTATTAGTCGATAACATCTCAAAACATTGCAGCAAACTCAGGAATGTCCCTTTAAAAGTAGCTAATATCCTTTCTTTGATTATTATGTAGATACTGTCGTCAACATACAATAAATTCCAAACATAGTTTAAAGGCATATTGTCACAGACCACTGACCTATTTAATGGTCTAACAAAGTATTACCTGAACAAATATCATTTGATTCGTCCATCAATGTACTTTATTCAACCATCTTCATAACCACCATACTCCATTTATTAATGATATTTTGTAAAAAATAATTGAATTATTGCAATGGTCCATAATTCAAAAACTAAAATTGCCGAGAGGGATGACATGGATTTCACTCCATCATGGTTCAATTAAGGTGATGCGATAGCTAGATTTGTTTGTTTGTTGTTTTGTTTTGGGGTTTTTTTTATAATGATAAAACTGAAGTAAAGTTTGATAATCTAAACACATGACTTCACTAAAACTAAAGTCGTATTTGATTAAAAAAATATTGTCACGGGTATCCTATAATACCCGTAACTGAATGAAACACGATTATCCAAATATCTCTCCTAACTGTATATTTATTAGATCTCTCTGTAACGGGCAGTATACCCGCGTGTGGCTCGTCTAGGTATGATCAGAGATACGATCTTATATAAAGTATATGTAATATAGCATGTTTAGTTCACTAGAAAACACAACAAAAACACAATACACTTTGGAGTCTGTATTAACCTACGCTGACAAATGTACTGCCGCAGTAGTTAATTAACAACAACAAATAATAACAACCCAGAACTGATCACTTAATTAGTTAATCTCTAGTTTACACAATATTGTAATCACTTCACCGTGACACAACACCCACACGTGTGATAATCGAGAAACGCTTCCAGGGGAACTTAATTAGTAAAGGAATTACAACTCTATTCCTAACTGGTTAATTTTTTAATTAACCCTTAACTACTCATTCAGTAACCTTGTAACACAGAATTAATACTGGACTGGATAAGCTTTATATATATATATATATATATATATATATAATATATATATATCAGAACGGCGAGCCTACAGTATACTGCGTCAGATGACCGGCAGCACCGTCTAAATAATATTGGTATAATACAGTATTAAAATATTTAAAGTCACATCAATCACATCAAGGTTATACACAGAGCAGAAACTATATAATTACCAGTCCGGACGGACAGCGATCCCCTGGAGCCTTCCTTTTATTTCTCCCCCATATCTCTAAAAACCTAGCTATTTATTATAAAATCCCAGACTGGTCCGGAGACAGCACGCGGCACCGAATCTTATGATGTGTATATTTCCACAGTAACCAAGCGGTATTTTTTTCTTACAAGCCTAGACTTACTGTCGCCTAGTTCGCCAAATATACCCCGATCGTACTGAACTAGCGGAGGTATTACGTAACTACTGGCCACATGGCCTGTGCATCTGGTCCGGGTGTGTATTGGAAAGTACAGCTCGACGACCGTCGCGCAGAGGTATTACGCAACAAAGTGCCCACCTGGGCTTAAGTGCATATTGGAACAGTACACGACCCTCTAAAACAATTAATATCGCCACAGGAGAAAACAAAATTAAGAGCATGTTCCGTCACACACCCCCACCTCAAAAAGGATATTTCCTCTACTCTAGGAATAGGGAAATATACTACATTAAAACAAAAAGTGCGTTAACCAACGCATCCGGGCATTTATAACACATGTAATAAGGTGACTACCAGTAATCACACTGAGTCCCTGGTATACAATAAACAAAACAGAAATCAAGAATGTCAACACATTATCAAAACGTTCAACTTCGGGACAGGGCATCAGCGATTACATTGGATGTGCCCTTGATATGTTTAATGGTAATTGGGAATTCCTGCAGAAGAAGACTCCATCTCAAAACTCTCTGGTTGGTGGCATTCATTCTGTGAATGAAGGTAAGCGGATTATGATCAGTAAAGACCACCACTTGATGCACTGCCGATTTCACGTTGATCTGAAAATGCTTCAGAGCTTGTACCATGGCCAAAGCGTCCTTCTCTATAGTGGAATAGTTCACCTGGTGTTTGTCAAACTTTTTGGAGAAGAAACTTACAGGATGGTCCAGTCCATTTTCGTCTTCCTGGAACAGCACAGCTCCAGCTCCCACGTCACTGGCATCCACAGCTAGCTTGAAGGGCACTCGGTTGTCTGGTGCTGCCATCACGGGAGACGAGGAGCGCATCTGCTTGAGACGGTTGAATGACTTCTCGCATTCATCTGACCACTGGGACTTCGTTTCCTTCTTTTTCAGTGGGGCACGTTTTCCAGGTTTTCTCCGATAGGCATGCTGTCGAATCGGTGTAGCGTTGGGTTCCAAGCGCACATCCTGGCTTAAGGTGTTGGTAATCGTTGGAAGGTTCTGACAAATGGAAACATTGTCTTGTTTTAACGTAGTCAACTTTGCTCGCTGGGGGTTCAAGTCTGCTAGAATCTGGCTGTTGGTTAATTTGATCTCTGCAGTCTTGACGTCATCACAGGAAATTGAGTGACTCTCAATTTGGACCGGAAACTCTGGAACTATCGGCAGTCTGTCAAAATAACCTTTTAGCAAATTGATGTGACAATACCTACTTTTCCTAACCCTATCAGGAGTGTTTATCACATACCCTGTCGCATTATCCCGTTTGCGCACAACATAGGGCCCGAAATACCTGTTCTGCACAGAACCCCGTTTAATGGGAAGGTACAGCAGCACCTTATCCCCTGGTTTAAATTCCCGACTCCTAGCCTTCCTATCAAACACTGATTTTATTTTACTCTGAGCATAGCTCAGATGCTTCCTAGTTAGTTCGGTCGTCGGCAACCTCCTATCCCTAACTCTCTTATTCATTAATACTCCCTTGTCCACAGTTAACAATGTAGTGAGAGCTGCCAACAAATTTGGATCAGCCCCCTGCTCTAGAACTAACTCTTGTCTATTACAAGATAAGTCCCCTCTATCAAACACAACTGGTTCATTTCCCCTCTGCGGGAGATCAACAGGTTCCACCACATTTAATTCCTCAGTTGACTTTTCTACCATTTTACTGATAACCTCATCCACTCCAATTTTATGGCTCACACACGTATCAGACAAATCACAAATATCCTCTGGGTATCGTGTTACCCTTCTGGCCATAGCCCTAGTCTTTACACACGCAGGTATCTAATCTCATCAACCTCACTCTCTTCTATTGGTAAAGTGCTGTCTTTAATTAACAATTGGTCATTTTTCGGCTGACAACACTAACTAGTCAAATCATTACCCAACAAAACTCCTATGTTTTCAACAGGCACGTCCTTCACAACACCCATAACGACTGGTTCCGTCACAAACTTCGAACACAAGAAAACGTTATGTAACCGGACAACCATATTTTCTCCAGTAACTGAGGTTAAGGACAAACTACGTCCTGTATCTGAATTCTCAATACCAGCTAAACACTTTGACGTTATAAGCGACAGGTTACACCCAGTATCTCGATAGATTGATATTGCCTTAGGACTCAATTCTTGTTTCACATCACAAACCATACCAGTGGACACATACGGGTTTACTTTCTCTGCCATGGGACTAACCATTAACTCTCTCGCTAACGGAGCTGACCTCACTAAACCGACCACTTGCGCATTATCGCGTTTCCTTTTAAAACAGTCCCCGACAAGATGGTTATCCTTTTTACAGTAACTGCAATGTGGACGAAATATTCGTGCATTGGCTGATAATGCAGGCTTATCCTTACTTTGCCCACCAGGTGCATTCCTTTGCTGACTAGCTGACCAACTAGATGACTCTCCCCGATAGTTACTTTCCCGGGAAAAACCTGGCTGAAATTTCTTCTTATCACCCTGTTGTATAGAGCTACCCTGTACTGCCTGAGCTTTGTGTATTAACACGTAGTCATCTGCCACTATGCCTGCCTCCTCAATTTTTTTGATATGACGATCCTCTAAATGAATACGTAAGCTAACTGGTAATCCATTTTTAATGTCCTGTAAGATCAACAACTCCCGTAACTCGGTATATGACTCTACCTGATGAGACACCACCCATTTATCAAACATCCCTGCCTTCTTAGCCACAAACCTACTATAAGATTGACCCTGCGTTTTTCTCAACTCGCTATACCGTAAACGATAATCTTCAGGTCGTAATACATAAGCCCTCAACACTGCCGTTAAACTAGGTCGTACTGACTTCTCGTCATCACTCATTGAATTATAAGCTACACTAGCCTTCAACTTAAACTTAGACACGGCTAACAATGTCCCACTTAGACTGCGGCCTTTTAGCTGCTTAGCGGCCCGTTCAAAAAGTTGGAAGAACATATTACCTCCTGTTCGTCAAATACAGGCACTGATCTATAAGCCTCCGACATGTTAAACCCATTTCCGGCTTCCCGTCTAACTTCTTCAGTATTCAACTTTAACTCATGTTCCACTTTTAATTTTTGCTACCGCTCTCTTCTCTTTCTTTCTCTCTCTCTCTCTCTCTCTCTCTCTCTCTCTCTCTCTCTCTCTCTCTCTCTCTCTCTCTCTTTCTTCTCTTTCGCTATCTCTCTCTTCTCTTTCTCTCTCTCTCTCTCTAGCCCTCTCTCTATCTTCCCTATCTCTATCTCTATCTTCTCTATCCCTCTCTTCTCTCTCTCTCTCTCTCTCTCTCTCTCTCTCTCTCTCTCTCTCTCTCTCTCTCTCTCTCTCTCTCTCTCTCTCTCTCTCTCTCTCTCTCTCTCTCTCTCTCTCTCTCTCTCTCTCTCTCTCTCTCTCTCTCTATCTATCTAATGCACGTTCTTCTCTTTCGTACTCAATTGTTTTAAAAGCTAATTGTTGGTCCACACTTAACTCATTTATTTCTATCTCTGGAACAATCTCACTGTCTTCCATAACAGGACTATCACCAAAAACTTCCTGGATAATAATTGTCTTTGTATCACCTAAGGTTTTAGCTGATGTTAAATCAATTTCTCGCTCACCCACGATTTCAACTAACTCGGCCTTACGTGCTCGCTTCATCTCCACTACACTGAGCGTAGGCCTATCCAGCAAATTCTTATCCATGTTTAGATATGATGCACTTATTATTAATTAATTTTCTAGTGAACAACGTTACTACTTCTAGTTAATTTGTAAAATTAATTTATAAAGCCCCCATTTACAAACAATACTTTTTTAAATATGCATGTCCCGTTTCAGATCCTGACGAGCGCCCAAATTTTCACTCCTGTCACGGGGATCCTATAATACCCGTAACTGAATGAAACACGATTATCCAAATATCTCTCCTAACTGTATATTTATTAGATCTCTCTGTAACGGGCAGTATACCCGCGTGTGGCTCGTCTAGGTATGATCAGAGATACGATCTTATATAAAGTATATGTAATATAGCACGTTTAGTTCACTAGAAAACACAACAAAAACACAATACACTTTGGAGTCTGTATTAACCTACGCTGACAAATGTACTGCCGCAGTAGTTAATTAACAACAACAAATAATAACAACCCAGAACTGATCACTTAATTAGTTAATCTCTAGGTCTGTCACAATATTTACACAACACCCACATGTGATAATGAGAAAACGCTTCACCTTAATTAGTGAATTACAACAACTGGTTAATTTTTTAATTAACCCTTAACTATCATTCGTGTGATATTTGAGAAACGCTGCCAGGGGAACTTAATTAATAAAGGAATTACAACTCTATTCCTAACTGGTTAATTTTTAATTAACCCTTAACTACTCATTCAGTAACCTTGTAACACAGAATTAATACTGGTACCTATCACAATAAAGACAATAACCTACAGTTTACCTAGGTCCCCTAGGATGACTGGTTAAGCTTTATATATATTAGACAGTGAGCCTACAGTTTACTGCGTCAGATGACCGGCAGCACCGTCTAAATAATATTGGTATAATACAGTATTAAAATATTTAAAGTCACATCAATCACATCAAGGTTATACACAGAGCAGAAACTATATAATTACCAGTCCGGACGGACAGCGGTCCCCTGGAGCCTTCCTTTTGTTTCTCCCCGATATCTCTAAAACCCTAGCTATTTATTATAAAATCCCAGACTGGTCCGGAGACAGCACGCGGCACCGAATCTTATGATGTGTATATTTCCACAGTAACCAAGCGGTATTTTTTTCTTACAAGCCTAGACTTACTGTCGCCTAGTTCGCCAAATATACCCCGATCGTACCGAACTAGCGGAGGTATTACGTAACTACTGGCCACATGGCCTGCGCATCTGGTCCGGGTGTGTATTGGAAAGTACAGCTCGACGACCGTCGCGCAGAGGTATTACGTAACAAAGTGCCCACCCGGGCTTAAGTGCATATTGGAACTGCACACGGACCTCTAAAACAATTAATATCGCCAGAGGCGAAAACCAAGTTAAGAGCATGTCCCGTCACAAATATTTTTTTTTTTTTTTTTTTTTTTTTTTTTTTTTGTGATAGCTAGATTTGGTTTCCAACAATAATTTTTATTTATTATCCATTTTTAGGGAAATATGATCCTTAAATCCGTGACAGTATGCCTTTAATCCAAGTGAATACACTTCGTGCCTAATGTTAATTAACCAATTATCGTTATATTGTGCCATTTCTTCATATATACCCCTTAGAATACAATTTGTAGTGTTACGTAATTTAATCCAATATTTAAAAATTCTCAGTTTTCTCGTTCCTTTTCTTATATCCAATAATATTTTACAAATTCTATATGTACTTTACATGTACATCATAGGTAAATAATACGCATAATTGCCGTACTACTCGACCGGCCTCGGTGGCGTCGAGGCTAAGCCATCGGACATAAGGCTCATAGGCGCTGGATTCGCAGCCCGGTACCTGTAAAAGGAACGTAGGTTCCTAGGAACAGTAGTCCTATCGGACCTCCATAGCTTAGGAACCATAGTCCTACCCGGACTTTCATTCCTGGTTTATTTTTAAGTTGTTTTTATCCTAGGACTTGTATTCCTACCGGACTTAAATTCCTTCTACAGCAGTGACAGAAATACTAGTCCGGCAAATTAGATGTCCGTTTATTATACTCTGCAATTTGCACGAGCTGCCAGAAAGACACGAGAAAAAAAAGAAGAGGTTTTGGCAGCCTTCCCTGGTAGTGTGATGGATAAGTGTACGAGTCTCTTAAGATTATTGTGGGTTCAAATCTCCATGTCAAAAAATATTATTAAGTTTGAGTATCGACTTAATTCTTTTTCTACGTCATAGACTTGTGGATCAGACACGTGAGTGAATTTTTGTAATCGTCTTACATTTTTGTTACAATATTGAAGTAGGACGAATATCTTGCTTTTTTCAAAAGTATATAAAGAAACTACAGATATAAAGTAGGCTATATGTCCATGTGTTCAACACGAAGAAATATACCCCCCCCCCCCTCAATATGTAGCCCAAAATTGTTTTCAAAATATATATATGAAAACTGGTAACTCCAAAAAAACTAACATTTGGTGAACAACAAAAGACAATTTCTATATGCACCAGCATAATGTTTAATAATATGTTTTGTAAGTTTATATTTTGACGGTAAGTCACAATCTGATTAATTGTGATTTTCTAATCTTTGTCCGATCGGACTTCCATTCCTCGGAATCCTAGTCTGTGGGACCTGTATTCCTTGGAATTTAAGTCTGTGGGACGTGCATTTCGAGGAATGTAAGTCCGTGGGACTTTTATTCCTGGTACTCCTAGTCCACAGGACTTTCAATCCTAGTATTCCTAGTCCTCTGGAATTTATTTCTTTATTTCTAACTAGTACTATAATGATCAGTTACTACAATATAAAATAACAGGTATAATTTTGACTTTTATTGATGAACAATTAAAAAAAGCATCAAAACACTTGAAATTAATTATCACTGATGCCTTATGGCAGTTTCGACGATAAAAAGCATAAGATATTAGTTGGGGAAAGGGTCTCTGTATAATTATACCTGGCCGTTAGGAACATCATAAGCGTTCGAGACTGGGTGGAGGCGAGAGTCGGGTGGGGGTGGGGTGGGGGTGGTGGGGGGGGGGGGGGGTGGTGACGAGCAATGGACACGTTCGGGCAAAATGAGCTGGCCTAAAATCTTCACCATGCAATTCCATAATTTTACTCAATGCCTGTTGCAACCAAAACGGTCAGGTGTAAAAGTGTCATGTGTAGTTAGTCAGTTTAAAAGGATCTTTGTAAATTGTGTGTGCATATTATTGACAGTATGATAATTGTTCAGGGATTACTGTTTTGTTTTAGTCGGTGTAGTAGCCCATTGAGCTGCTAAAACCCACTCTTAGTCATTGATATTTCTATTAATTGATAAACATTAATGAAAACCATTTAACATATTTGTTTATCGATGGTATGGTTTGTTGGGACTAAGACATCATAGAGGCTAGAGTCTGATATGTCATATGTTAGACCAAATTAATTTTTAAAATGAGCAAACTTGACAAAGCAGGCACCTGTTCAGTAAGCTATGCAGGGGAGAGGTCAAGAAATTTGCTTTGAAGAGGGGTGTTTAGAACACGCCACCCCACCCCACACCCTATGTACACGCGCCTGCAACATTATTGACAGAAAGGCACAAACTTAAAATTATATAATAAAAAGATAATGTATGTAACGTAAATATCACATTTTTTATAGTTAAATTATTATTAATATTAATATTATTATTAGTATTATTATCATTATCATTATCAAATACCAATATATAATGCCTAACAGATAATTGTGTTGGTATATCATATGGGCAAGTTATACTTATTTGCGAGTACTAATATGCTTCGAATTATGGTAAATGTTTCTGAGTTACTTTTAAATGTTTAAACATTTATTAGTTGGAACAATACGCAATGAATAAAGACCTTGGTTCTGCTCATGTAATAAAGTCAACAAAATATGTACAAACAAATAATGGAATAAATAGAAAATATTTAAATAAAGAGAGGCGCTAGTATCCTAAGTTAATTAAATAACCAAAAAGGAAACTGTTTTTCGTTTTGTTTACATTTATAATTTAATTTTTATGTGTACGACCGGACTTAAATTTTGATTGTCCAGGAATGCAAGTCCGACCCGGACTTGATATTCTGGCAGTCAGACCAGTATTTCTAAGGATAGCTGAGGTGTATGTCCAGGACAGCGTGTTTGAACCTTAATTGGATATAAGCACGAAATGAATGTACTGATACACTCGGTAGTTTCCGTATTTGATGCTCGGTGCCAATCGGAAACATCGATCTCTTGGAAGAAAATGGTTTATTTAACGATGCACTCGACACATTTTCTTTACAGTTATATGGCGTCAGTCATATGGTTAAGGACCACACAGATATTGATGGAGAAACCCGCTGTCGCCACTTCATGAGCTACTCTTTTTGATTAGCAGCAAGAGATATATTATATGCACCATCCCATATACAGGATAGCAGATACCACGGCCTTTGATATACCTGTCGTGGTGCACTGGCTAGACCGAGAAATAACACAATCGGCCCACTGATGGAAATCTTGTAATCGTAATCGTAATCGTGACATTCTAAAGTAATCGTAATCGCAATCGATTACTTTTGTCAAGTAATCATCCCATCTCTGATGTGTGTGTATATATATATATATATATATATATATATTATATATATATATATATATATATATATATATATATATATATATATATATATACATATGTATGTATGTATATATAACGAGTACTATTGGGTAAAATATTTAGATCATTAAATGAAAGGTAATTAACATTTTGAACACAGTGTTTAAACAAAAGCTTTTATTTTCTAGTAATTTTGGTTTCTAACTTTTTTATGAAAGATGCAACAAAAACATTTCTAATTTACGCCGTAAATCCTTCTATCTGTAGTTTATTAATCTAAGTATGAAAACAGACGTTAAAATTGTATAAGAGGGACATTGCATGGATAAATCGTCATTTGGCCTAAGCTCACATATATGTGGGTGCGGCATTTAACACTACCGATATCAGGCCGGCCAGACTCAATTTTTGTAATTTGTGAAATGTTCCCCAGAGAATTGCTGACTGATTGAAACCGTTAACGACGCGAGACGTCTTTTAGTCGCTTTAATGTGGGTTTGATTAAGTTATTTTTAACGAACCGTTTTAAATAGAAAATACAAGCTGAACCATCTGTGCCCTTCTCTCTCTGTATGTCTCTTTCTGATGCTTTCCTCTAAATCTCTCTCTCTCTCTCTCTCTCTCTCTCTCTCTCTCTCTCTCTCTCTCTCTCTCTCTCTCTCTCTCTCTCCGTATCTATCCTCTCCCTCTCTCTCTCTGCGTATCTATCACCTCTCTCTCGCTCTCTCTCTCTCTCTCTCTCTCTCTCTCTCTCTCTCTCTCTCTCTCTCTCTACTCATCTCTCTCTCTCTCTCTCTCTCTCTCTCTCTCTCTCTCTCTCTCTCTCTCTCTCTCTCTCTCTCTCTCTCTCTCTCTCTCTCTCTCAAACCCAGCATAATGTGGCAACTGGCTTTGTAGCCCTACACATTTCACGGGTTTCACAACCCGACGTATGTTCCGTACTGCCAAGGATATGATAGAGACGAGTTACTACGCCCTACCCATAAATACATTCTACGATCTTCTGATCAACGAGGGGTGCGAATTAGCTCAGTCGGTTGAGTGCTTGTCTTGAGGTGCTTGCGTCACAGGATCGAACCAGCTTGGTGGATCCATTCAACTGATTGAGTGATTTCTCGTTCCAACCAGTGCACCACAACTGGTCAAAGGCCGTGGTATGTGCTTTCCTGTCTGTGGGAAAGTGCATATAATAGATCCCTTGCTGCATTAGGAAAATGTAGCGGGTTTCCTCTGATGACTACGTGTCAGAATTACCAAATGTTTGACACCCTATAGCCGATGATTAATTAATCAATGTGCTCTAATGGTGTCATTAAACAAAACAAACTAACCGTAATCAGGTCCGCCATGGCCGATATATTTTAGTGCTGGGTGTGTTTCTTTCGTTCTTTCTGTTTGTCTTATTTCAGTTTGATGTTTTAGGGGGTTTTCCTGCTTTTTCCTGAGGTTTTTATTTTTTATTTTTGAGGGATGGGGGCATTTTCAATTTGTTTTAATGTTTTTGTGCTGAGGTGTTTGAAACATTCTTTCTGTTTCTCTCATTTCAGTTTTCCGCTTTTTCTGGTGGGTTTTTTGTTTTTTGTTTTTTCTTGTAATGTTTTGATTTTTTTATGGTAGGTATATATTACGCCTTCAGTAATCATTTATGGTGATTCCGTTTTGCATCATCAAAGCTCTGTTTCATTTTCCCTCATTGTGTCGTGTTCTTTCATGTCTGCCGGGGAGTGGATGTTTTATTACACCCTATGAGGATCACCAGCTGAATTAATTAATAAATGTATGTTTAATGTGAGCGCTGGACGGGCTGCGAGACCAGAATCGATAACATATACACAATGTACGCTTTAATGAAACACTCCAATACATTTATTCACCATGTTTTTATCTTTCAGCACTGGCGTTCAGCTAAATTGTTATCACAAAGCGACACCTGGTGTCGACAAGCCATGACCGATTGGAGTAAAATAACATACGGGCAATAGGGATTGTTGATCGGAAAGACTGTATATTAGTTCGCGACCGCTATTCCGCTGCAAAATCGATAAAAGATCCCACATTCATTTCAGAGCTGGGGAAAAAAGGCTTTGAAAAGTCACTGTTCGCATATCCATTACAAGCCAGAGAAGGCGAAGTTCAGAAATTAGAATTTGGCATAAAACTATGCCAACTTGGATCGAAGAATCGTCGTGGTCCTGAAGACAAACACTAATAACATTATGTAGTCAAAGGCATAACAGTTTGTGTGCCGAGAACATTCAATTGCTTTGGCCCTGACGTATACCGAAATATATTCCACAGGTGTTTGAAGTTTGAAGTTTCAACTTTTAACAGAAATGGCCTCAATAAAATGGCTCCTGAAGGACGTTGTATTGTTGTTTTTGATTGGATGTGTACCCGGTTTCGTCAGCCAACAACTCACGTGCCCCCAGCCCGTCAACAGCGTGCCATGGCAGACGGAAAAACCCGATGTTTACGTACAATGGGGATTCGGAAATGTAAGTAAATTAGTACATATTAAAATTAATTGACTTTGTTTCATTTATTTATTTTTTAATTAATTAATTAATTAATTAATTGTCGTATTTATTTTTAAAGGGCCCGACTTGTGTCTACATCCATTGTTAGATGTGTTTAACTAACAGAATCTGTTTGGCGATAAAATTAAAGTATAATATACATTTTCCTGTTAGAAAGAAGGAAGGAAACGACGCACTCAACACATTTTATTTACGGTTATATGGCGTCAGACACATGGTTAAGGACCACACAGATATTGAGAGAGGAAACCCGCTATCGCCACTTTTCGATTAGCAGCAAGGAATCTTTTATATGCACCATCCTACAGACAGGATAACACATATCACGGCCTTTGATATACAAGTCGTGGTGCACTGGCTGAAGCAAGAAATAGCCCAATGAGCCAACCGATCCCAGACCGACCGCGCATCAAGCGAACGCTTTACCACTGGGCTATGTCCCGCCCTTTTTTTTCTTGTTAACAATACCAGTGTCTGTATATCCAATGTATTTACAGTCATTTGATAATGTCTGTAGTAGGGCTTTTTTCTCATTCCAACCAGTGCACCACAACTGGTCAAAGGCCGTGATATGTGCGTTGCTGTCTGTGTGCAAGTGTATTTAAAAGATTCCTTGCTGCCAATGGTAAAATGTAGCGGGTTTCCTGACTACACGGCCCATTTTCGGTGTCTACTAGTCGGTCCGCGCAGTCGCTGGACGTAACTAAATACTTATTCAAAATTCTGCCCACTTCAAATTCATCCCCCCCCCCCCCCCCCCCGTTGTCCTAGACTCAGTCACTGACAAAGGCCAGAGACTGAGCCCATGACAGGCGTGCGTGAAGCCCTTGTGGCATGTATGCACGTTAATAGTTTTAAACAACAACAAACAACAAGTCAGAATTACCAAATGTTTCATATCCGATAGCCGATGATTAATTAATCAATTAGTTCTAGTGGTGTCGTTAAACGAAACGAACTTTATAAACGTTCGTATTATATATATTGTTGTACGTACGGAATGATTTGGAGGTCAAATCCGGTTTGGACTACTTTAAACATTAAGAGGAAACCTAAACAAATTTTTATTCAAGCACTGATATACTAAACTAAAAAATGTATTTACTCGTAATATGTAACTTAATGTAACTTGAGTCATCAAGGTTCTCCTTGTCAGAAGCATCTTCAAAACGGAAGTAAGGGCGGGGCGTAGTTCAGGAGTAAAGCGCTCGCCTGATGTGCGGTGGGTGTGGGATCGATCCCCATCGGTGGGCCCATTGGGATATTTATCATTCCAGCCAGGGCACCACGACTGGTATATCAAAGGCCGTGGTATGTGCTATCCGGTCTGTGGGATGATGCATATAAAATATCCCTTGTTACTAATGAAGAAGTATAGCGGGTTTCCTCTCTAACACTATATGTCAAAATTACCAAATGTTTGACATCCAATAGCCGATGATTAATATATCAATGTGTTCTAGTGGAGTTGTTAAACGAACAAACTTACAAAGGAAGCAAACTCGTGACAGTCCCTTTAATTAATTTAATGAATTAATTAATGTATTCCCGCGTATACAGTAGAATTGGAGGATATTTTGTGTGTTTGTTTTTCTCTTTCCTTTTATAATTCAGCTATCTCCATCTATCACAATGTTTCTTTAATTAAACATTTATGTAATGATATTAATAACTAATAATCAGTCATTTGTTTTCACATAGGAATCATACAAAAGTACATTAACATATGAATATATATTTAATAATGTGATCACCATTGACTGGTCGTTTAAGACTGAATGCAGGAAACATTTTCCTTTTCAAATACCATTTAACTCTATTGGTCTTTTAACCGTCTAGGGGCGGGATGTAGCCCAATACGGTCGGTCTAAGATCGATCCCCGTCGGTGGGCCCGTTGGGCTATTTCTCGTTCCAACCAGTACACCACGACTGGTATATCAAAAGCCGTCGTATGTCTTATCCTGTCTGTTGGATGGTGCATATAAAAGATCCCTTGCTACTAGTTCAAAATTGTAGCGGGTTTCCTCTCTATGACTGTTTCAAAATGACCATATGTTTGACATCCAATAGTTGATGATCAATAAACAATCAATATGCTCTAGTGGTGTCGTTAAATAAAACAATTTTTTTTCAATCTTCTACACATCGTACGGGGCTCGAGAGGGACTCGCACGGACATCGTAAGATACGATGATCTTGGAAATCGTACGGGTGCTGTACGATTTGAGGGGCCCGAAATTCAGTCCCAAAATCGTACGGCATCCGTTACGAATGTTGTGGGGCCGTACTGGGCCCGTGCGATGCTGTATACAACATGTCTACGGGTTTACGGCCAATAAAAATTTCTACGACACATCGGGAACTTTTGACTCCGCGCTAAAAGCTTCCGATGCTCCTTACGGCGAGGAAAGAACGCCAAGGCGCCCGCAGGATAGCCACGGCACTCTTGCGGCCGCCGTGAGATTTTGCTAATTTCCTCCGAAAATTGGGCCCGTACGGGCGCCTTATCCTGAATGGGTGGATATGTGACTATAGCATAAGGTTACACTACGGCGGCACTATGATATGCATTCACTGGCGGCGAGCTACGGTGAGCCATGGACGTTTTAAACAGCTTAAAACAACAGAACAGAACAGAACTTTATTACACCCAGGCCGTTAGGCAACGGCATATGGGGAAACATGAATAATTACATAATATAATATGTGACAAGACAGGACAGGGTTTACAGGAGAACATTAAATAGTAAATAATATAGTATATGAATAGTTAAATTATATAAATACATTAATACTGAAATACAACGAGTGGATATAACAAAAATACATATATACAATAAGCCAATAATATTCGGCATAGTAGAGTAATTGAAGTTCATTATATAATTTGTTATACAATGTCATGTACTAGTATATTTCGATTTATTAAAATAGGGATATCTGTGATATAATAATAAAGCATATTTAACTCGAGTGATGTGGCGATCTACGGTACGTCCCGGATCACCCCGGATCACCCCGGATGGGTACGGTTTGCTACGGTTTGCCGCCGGACTCACTACGGTTACCCACGGTTTCTCCCGATTTCAAGCACCGTGGGTCGCCGTAGCTGTACACCGTGTCAGTATGACTGACGCTTAAACAAAACAAACTTTAAATCGATTAAGAGCCCAATTGGTCAACTGACGGGGATCGATCCTAGACCGACCGCACATCAGGCGAGCGCTTTACCTCTGGGCTATGTTCCTCCATCCGTAACATATATGTTACTGTAGAGGAGAGCATATTATACATCTTGGCCACGATATATGGTTCCACCTCAGTTTGTAGGAGGACTACCAGTCTATAGCTCGCGCCCGTACACACGGCAAAAACGTATCTAGACTATCCGTAAATAAAAGGAAGTCAGAATGCGCATACGGATGTGCATAGAATAAAATTTGACGCAAGGAATTGTAAATATTTACCAGAAATATTACTTTGTTGGGGTTTTGGGGTTTTTTTCGGGGAGGGGAGGGGGGGGGGGGGGGGGGCGTTAAAATATTGTTTTGTTTACTTTTTTTTATTTTAATGTGTTCGTTTTCCGCGTAAAGCATCCTATCCAAAACATAAGCGTACGAGACGGGGGGGGGGGGGGGGGGGGTGGTCTAGGATCGATCCTCGTCGGTGGACCCATTGGGTCATTTCTCGTTCCAGCTAGTGCTTCACAGCTGGTGTAACAAAGGCCGTGATATGTACTATCCTGTTTGTGGGATGGTGCATAGAAAAGATCCCTTGCTGCTAATCGAAAAGAGTAGCCCATGAAGTGGCGACAGCGGGTTTCCTCTCTCAATATCTGTGTGGTCCTTAACCATATGTCTGACGCCATATAACCGTAAATGTGTTGAGTGCGTCGTTAAATAAAATATTTCCTCATCCTTGTTTAGACCGGCCTCGGTGGCGTCGTGGCAGGCCATCGGTCTACAGGCTGGTAGGTAATGGGTTCGGATCCCAGTCGAGGCATGGGATTTTTAATCCAGATACCGACTCCAAACCCTGAGTGAGTGCACCGCAAGGCTCAATGGGTAGGTGTAAACCACTTGCACCGACCAGTGATCCATAACTGGTTCAACAAAGGCCATGGTTTGTGCTATCCTGCCTGTGGGAAGCGCAAATAAAAGATCCCTTTCTGCCTGTCGTAAAAAAGAATAGCCTATGTGGCAACAGCGGGTTTCCTCTAAAAACAGTGTCAGAATGACCATATGTTTGACGTCCAATAGCCGATGATAAGATTAAAAATCAATGTGCTCTAGTGGCGTCGTTAAATAAAAACAAACTTTACTTTTCATCCTTGTTTGCAACTCTATATAGCTTTGATGATAATGGTAATATGAATAAATGTTTTTGTCCAGATTCGAGCATTTTCGTTTAAATCGGGCAAAAGCCAGCCTGCACCCCCCCCCCCCCCCCCCCCCCTCCCCCTTACAAAAATGGAAGCCCGTACGGCTATGAAAGAAAGACGTGCCTGCGCCGCTGTACCGTTATTCAAATTACCGACCCTAGCGTTTTCTGTTTAGCATTAATGTGTTTCCAGGCAACCGAACACCAGGACGTGATAAATTTCTGGAAATGAAAAATAAAGAAATGTTTTATTTAACGATACCTTCAACGCATTTGTATTTATGGTTTGGGACCAAAGAAATGCTTAGAAAACATTAGCAACAAAGGATCGTTTATATGCATTATCCCACATTCACGGTTACGGATCACAGACATAACTAGAGAAGATTAATAGCAAAGGATCGTTTATATGCACCATCCCACATTCACGGTTACGGATCACAGATATAATTATAGAAGATTAATAGCAAAGGATCGTTTATATGCACCATCCCACATTCACGGTTACGGATCACAGACATAATTATAGAAGATTAATAGCAAAGGATCGTTTATATGCATTATCCCACATTCACGGTTACGGATCACAGACATAACTAGAGAAGATTAATAGCAAAGGACCGTTTATATGCACCATCCCACATTCACGGTTACGGACCACAGACATAATTATAGAAGATTAATAGCAAAGGATCGTTTATATGCATTATCCCACATTCACGGTTACGCAAACGAGAAATAGTCCAGTGGGCCCACCGACAAGCGAGCACCTTACCATGGGACTACGTCCCTCTTCCGCAACATACCCCCACCTCCACCCACCACCGAAATTGATAGTTTAAGTAACATGTTGCAAGTGCATACAAACCTATTCTAGCGGTATTAAGCAGTCACCTGTGAGGTCAGGTCAGGTCATAGGGCTTTACGTGCACATTCAGATCAAGTTGTTGTAGCGCACGCCTGTCCTGAGCCGGCTCTTCTGTCCAAGACAGGAAGTCACCTGTGTCAAAAGACACACATTTATACTCCCAAATCATCTAACATAGTACCTGTATTACCTGTATTAAACAACTACCCGTGTTAAAAGTCCACTTTGGGATACTTCGTGGCTGCTTCAAACTGTACATTAAATGTTAAAGTTAACTGTAAAAAAAAAATGTAACAGTCAAAACAATCGTACCCTTTCTAATAAGTATGGTCAGTGTCTTTACTACGGGTGGTCGCTCGAACAGGTTTGTTACAAATTCAAATGACATTTGTTCTTTTATTTCGCCATATATAATAACATTCATCTTTATGCTAATTGTTGTTCAACTTTAGTGTACTTAATCTTCGAAAATGAAAGAGAAGGACACTGTTTAAATCGATATCAGACAGCCAGAATATAAATAATTAATAAATGGATGAATCGAATTATAACTCCACTGGGAAAAATAGCCATTATTAAATCTTTGTTTATTTCTAAACTGAACTACTTGTTTCTGACTTTACCAAATCCCCCAGGTGATTTCCTCATCCAACTCAATAATACTCTCTTGAAATTTTTATGGAATAATAAAAGAGACAGAGTGAATCGGGCATTTATTTGCAAATCAATTAAGGAAGGGGGTCTTGGGATGGTCAATATATATAAATTTATTGACTCCTTGAAACTTACATGGATTAAAAACTTTTTAATGAAAGCTACTAAATGGAAAAATATACTTTTAGCAGACTTTCCATAAATGGAAAACACTACAATATTTGGTAGTTGTTTTTGTAACAAAATCTCAAATAGTACCGGCCTCGGTGGCGTCGTGGCAGGCCATCGGTTTACAGGCTGGTAGGTACTGGGTTCGGATCCTATTCGAGGCATGGGATTTTTAATCCAGATACCGACTCCAAACCCTGAGTGAGTGCTCCGCAAGGCTCAATGGGTAGGTGTAAACCACTTGTACCGACCAGTGATCCATAACTGGTTCAACAAAGGCCATGGTTTGTGCTATCCTGCCTGTGGGAAGCGCAAATAAAAGATCCCTTGCTGCCAATCGGAAGAGTAGCCCATGTAGTGGCGACAGCGGGTTTCCTCTCAAAATCTGTGTGGTCCTTAACCATATGTCTGACGCCATATAACCGTAAATAAAATGTGTTGAGTGCGTCGTTAAATAAAACACTTCTTTCTTTCTCAAATAGTATGTCTAATCAATTTTGGAAAAATTGCTTACAGGCCTTAGCAGCTCTTCAAAATAAAATCAACATAACTTCTTTTAAAGAATTTTTAACGGAGCCCATTTTCTATAACAACAATATAAAAATTAATAAGAAATATTTCTTCTGTTCTGACTGGCATATTAAAGGTGTAACTCAAATTTGCGACCTATGTAATCGTAATGGAACGTTCTTGTCGCATGATGAGTTTATTGAATTATATCAAATACGGACTGATTTTGTTACATTTTATGGTATCATAAGAGCAGTAAATAAATATCTCAAATTGTTGGCTATAGATAAAGAAGAAACAAATATATCAAATGATCAGACAGTATGGATAACCTTACTAACTTCCAAATCTCGTGGTACGAAACATATATATTATACCTTAATGTCTTCTAATGACAAAAATAAGGCTAAAACAAAATGGAATTTGTGTTTTGATCACAGCTTAGAGTGGCCTAAAAAATTTATGAAGGTCTTTAAAACTACAAAAGATACAAAACTCAGATGGTTTCAGTATCGAATTCTGTTGCGGATATTAACTACTAATACATTTCTTGTAAGAATGAAAGTGGTCTAAACTGATAAATGCACTTTTTGTTCTAAGGAAAGAGAAACCTTAGTACACTTGTTCTATACCTGTGAGATTACTCAGCCTTTCTGGAAAGATCTCATGCACTGGTTAAACACTTCTTGTACTCACCTTTATAATATGAATCTTAGTGTGGAACTGGTTCTAATGGGATTGAAAATAAAAATAAAAACAGACAAAGTGTTTGATCTCATTTTATTACTTGCTACTTTATTTATATATAAATGTAAGATACAAAATATGAAACCAAATCTTATTCATTTAGGCATGAATTAAACACTAGATATCAAATAGAACAAAATATAGCATTTAGTAACTGTGAGTATGAAAGTTTTAACAGAGAATGGGCAATGTACAAGCCACTGTTACAATATTAAAACATTACAATATTATTTGTTAAATTCGGGCCAAGCTTGTCTATACACCAAAGGCTATCAAGAATAATATATCGGTGTGAATGTAGTGTGTTTAAAAAAACAAATTCACAGAAGCATTACTGTTTATTCTATACTACATGCATATACTATTATACTATTGTCAAGTTTCAGGTTATTCAAAATAGTTATTAGTTTTTTAAAGTATCATTCCTGGGTCTTGTAGACCTCCTGTCCCTTTTTCCCTGATTTGGGGCCGTTAATTGTAAACAGGGTATCTGTGAATGAATTAAAAAAAAAAAAAAAATGGCTTCCACTTCTTATCAAGTATATGACCCTTGTGGAATTAAAATTAAACATAGTCTATTTAGGGTAAAATGTAATGACGATTTTCACGATCCTAGATCGTATTAAATATATTTCCCTTGTGGAATGAAATGGAGACTATTTTAAGAGTATAATATAATAATTTTTTCCACGGTCTTAGTTCATATGAAATATACGTCCCTTGTGAAATTAAGTGAAGACTGTGTATAATGTAAGAAGTTCTTTTCGTGGTGAGGGAGGGATTTTAGCTCAGTCGGTAGAGCGCTCACCTGAGCTGGTTGCTTCGTAGGATCGAATCAGTGTTCCACGACTGGTATAACAAAAGCTATGCTGTCCCGTTCGTGGGAACGTGCATATAAAATACCCCTTGCTGCTAAG